>NW_027618215.1:0-81250 GCF_964187855.1 Myxine glutinosa | reverse complement strand
AAAGCCACTTTTCGCACTTGTGTTAGTGTTGAAAAACCACTTTTCGCACTTGTGTTGGTGCAGGAAACCACTTTTGCACTTGTATTAGTGTGGAAAAACCACTTTTCACACTTGTGTTAGTGTTGAAAAACAACTTTTCGCACTTGTGTTAGTGTTGTAAAACCACTTTTCGCACTTGTGTTAGTGTTGAAAAACCACTTTTCGCACTTGTGTTGGTGCAGGAAACCACTTTTGCACTTGTATTAGTGTGGAAAAACCACTTTTCGCACTTGTGTTAGTGTTGAAAAGCCACTTTTCGCACTTGTGTTAGTGTTGTAAAACCACTTTTCGCACTTGTGTTGGTGCAGGAAACCACTTTTGCACTTGTATTAGTGTGGAAAAAACACTTTTCGCACTTGTGTTAGTGTTGAAAAACCACTTTTCGCACTTGTGTTAGTGTTGAAAAACCACTTTTCGCACTTGTGTTGGTGCAGGAAACCACTTTTGCACTTGTATTAGTGTGGAAAAAACACTTTTTGCACTTTTGATAGTGTTGAAAAACCACTTTTCGCACTTGTGTTGGTGCAGGAAACCACTATTGCACTTGTATTAGTGTGGAAAAAACCACTTTTCGCACTTGTGTTAGTGTTGGAAAACCACTTTTCGCATTTGTGTTAGTGTTGAAAAACCACTTTTCGCACTTGTGTTGGTGCAGGAAACCACTTTGGCACTTGTATTAGTGTGGAAAAAACACTTTTTGCACTTGTGATAGTGTTGAAAAACCACTTTTCGCACTTGTGTTAGTGTTGAAAAACCACTTTTCGCACTTGTGTTGGTGCAGGAAACCACTTTTGCACTTGTATTAGTGTGGAAAAACCACTTTTCACACTTGTGTTATTGTTGAAAGACAACTTTTCGCACTTGTGTTGGTGTAGGAAACCACTTTTGCACTTGTATTAGTGTGGAAATCCACTTTTGGCACTTGTGTTAGTGTTGAAAAACCACTTTTCGCACTTGTGTTAGTGTTGAAAAACCACTTTTCGCAGTTGTGTTGGTGCAGGAAACCACTTTTGCACTTGTATTAGTGTGGAAAAAACACTTTTTGCACTTTTGATAGTGTTGAAAAACCACTTTTCGCACTTGTGTTGGTGCAGGAAACCACTATTGCACTTGTATTAGTGTGGAAAAAACCACTTTTCGCACTTGTGTTAGTGTTGGAAAACCACTTTTCGCATTTGTGTTAGTGTTGAAAAACCACTTTTCGCACTTGTGTTGGTGCAGGAAACCACTTTGGCACTTGTATTAGTGTGGAAAAAACACTTTTTGCACTTGTGATAGTGTTGAAAAACCACTTTTCGCACTTGTGTTAGTGTTGAAAAACCACTTTTCGCACTTGTGTTGGTGCAGGAAACCACTTTTGCACTTGTATTAGTGTGGAAAAACCACTTTTCACACTTGTGTTATTGTTGAAAGACAACTTTTCGCACTTGTGTTGGTGTAGGAAACCACTTTTGCACTTGTATTAGTGTGGAAATCCACTTTTGGCACTTGTGTTAGTGTTGAAAAACCACTTTTCGCACTTGTGTTAGTGTTGAAAAACCACTTTTCGCAGTTGTGTTGGTGCAGGAAACCACTTTTGCACTTGTATTAGTGTGGAAAACCACTTTTCGCACTTGTGTTAGTGTTGAAAAACCACTTTTCGCACTTGTGTTAGTGTTGAAAAACTACTTTTCGCACTTGTGTTAGTGTTGAAAAACCACTTTTCGCACTTGTGTTGGTGCAGGAAACCACTTTTGCACTTGTATTAGTGTGGAAAAAACACTTTTCGCACTTGTGTAGTGTTGAAAAACCACTTTTTGCACTTGTGTTAGTGTTGAAAAACCACTTTTCGCACTTGTGTTGGTGCAGGAAACCACTTTTGCACTTGTATTAGTGTGGAAAAAACACTTTTTGCACTTGTGTTAGTGTTGAAAAACCACTTTTCGCACTTGTGTTAGTGTTGAAAAACCACTTTTCGCACTTGTGTTGGTGCAGGAAACCACTTTTGCCCTTGTATTAGTGTGGAAAAACCACTTTTCGCACTTGTGTTAGTGTTGAAAAGCCACTTTTTGCACTTGTGTTAGTGTTGTAAAACCACTTTTCGCACTTGTGTTGGTGCAGGAAACCACTTTTGCACTTGTATTAGTGTGGAAAAAAGACTTTTTGCACTTGTGATAGTGTTGAAAAACCACTTTTCGCACTTTTGTTAGTGTTGAAAAACCACTTTTCGCACCTGTGTTGGTGCAGGAAACCACTTTTGCACTTGTATTAGTGTGGAAAAACCACTTTTCGCACTTGTGTTAGTGTTGAAAAACCACTTTTCGCACTTGTGTTAGTGTTGAAAAACCACTTTTCGCACTTGTGTTAGTGTTGAAAAACCACTTTTCGCACTTGTGTTGGTGCAGGAAACCACTTTTGCACTTGTATTAGTGTGGAAAAAACACTTTTCGCACTTGTGTTAATGTTGAAAAACCACTTTTCGCACTTGTGTTAGTGTTGAAAAACCACTTTTCGCACTTGTGTTAGTGTTGAAAAACCACTTTTCGCACTTATGTTGGTGCAGGAAACCACTTTTGCACTTGTATTAGTGTGGAAAAAACACTTTTTGCACTTGTGATAGTGTTGAAAAACCACTTTTCGCACTTGTGTTAGTGTTGAAAAACCACTTTTCGCACTTGTGTTGGTGCAGGAAACCACTTTTGCACTTGTATTAGTGTGGAAAAAACACTTTTCGCACTTGTGTTAGTGTTGAAAAACCACTTTTCGCACTTGTGTTCGTGTTGAAAAACCACTTTTCGCACATGTGTTGGTGCAGGAAACCACTTTTGCACTTGTATTAGTGTGGAAAAACCACTTTTTGCACTTGTGTTAGTGTTGAAAAGCCACTTTTCGCACTTGTGTTAATGTTGAAAAACCACTTTTCGCACTTGTGTTGGTGCAGGAAACCACTTTTGCACTTGTATTAGTGTGGAAAAAACACTTTTCGCACTTGTGTTAGTGTTGAAAAACCACTTTTCGCACTTGTGTTAGTGTTGAAAAACCACTTTTCGCACTTGTGTTAGTGTTGAAAAACCACTTTTCGCACTTGTGTTGGTGCAGGAAACCACTTTTGCACTTGTATTAGTGTGGAAAAAACACTTTTTGCACTTTTGATAGTGTTGAAAAACCACTTTTCGCACTTGTGTTGGTGCAGGAAACCACTATTGCACTTGTATTAGTGTGGAAAAACCACTTTTCGCACTTGTGTTAGTGTTGGAAAACCACTTTTCGCATTTGTGTTAGTGTTGAAAAACCACTTTTCGCACTTGTGTTGGTGCAGGAAACCACTTTGGCACTTGTATTAGTGTGGAAAAAACACTTTTTGCACTTGTGATAGTGTTGAAAAACCACTTTTCGCACTTGTGTTAGTGTTGAAAAACCACTTTTCGCACTTGTGTTGGTGCAGGAAACCACTTTTGCACTTGTATTAGTGTGGAAAAACCACTTTTCACACTTGTGTTATTGTTGAAAGACAACTTTTCGCACTTGTGTTGGTGTAGGAAACCACTTTTGCACTTGTATTAGTGTGGAAATCCACTTTTGGCACTTGTGTTAGTGTTGAAAAACCACTTTTCGCACTTGTGTTAGTGTTGAAAAACCACTTTTCGCAGTTGTGTTGGTGCAGGAAACCACTTTTGCACTTGTATTAGTGTGGAAAACCACTTTTCGCACTTGTGTTAGTGTTGAAAAACCACTTTTCGCACTTGTGTTAGAGTTGAAAAACCACTTTTCGCACTTGTGTTAGTGTTGAAAAACCACTTTTCGCACTTGTGTTAGTGTTGAAAAACCACTTTTCGCACTTGTGTTAGAGTTGAAAAACCACTTTTCGCACTTATGTTAGTGTTGAAAAACCACTTTTCGCACTTGTGTTAGTGTTGAAAAACCACTTTTCGCACTTGTGTTGGTGTGGAAAAAACACTTTTCGCACTTGTGTTAGTGTTGAAAAACCACTTTTTGCACTTGTGTTAGTGTTGAAAAACCACTTTTCGCACTTGTGTTGGTGCAGGAAACCACTTTTGCACTTGTATTAGTGTGGAAAAAACACTTTTCGCACTTGTGTTAGTGTTGAAAAACCACTTTTCGCACTTGTGTTAGTGATGAAAAACCACTTTTCGCACTTCTTGTGTTAGTGTTGAAAAACCACTTTTCGCACTTGTGTTGGTGCAGGAAACCACTTTTGCACTTGTATTAGTGTGGAAAAACCACTTTTCGCACTTGTGTTAGTGTTGAAAAGCCACTTTTTCGCACTTGTGTTAGTGTTGTAAAACCACTTTTCGCACTTGTGTTGGTGCAGGAAACCACTTTTGCACTTGTATTAGTGTGGAAAAAAGACTTTTTGCACTTGTGATAGTGTTGAAAAACCACTTTTCGCACTTTTGTTAGTGTTGAAAAACCACTTTTCGCACCTGTGTTGGTGCAGGAAACCACTTTTGCACTTGTATTAGTGTGGAAAAACCACTTTTCGCACTTGTGTTAGTGTTGAAAAACCACTTTTCGCACTTGTGTTAGTGTTGAAAAACCACTTTTCGCACTTGTGTTAGTGTTGAAAAACCACTTTTCGCACTTGTGTTGGTGCAGGAAACCACTTTTGCACTTGTATTAGTGTGGAAAAAACACTTTTCGCACTTGTGTTAATGTTGAAAAACCACTTTTCGCACTTGTGTTAGTGTTGAAAAACCACTTTTCGCACTTGTGTTAGTGTTGAAAAACCACTTTTCGCACTTGTGTTGGTGCAGGAAACCACTTTTGCACTTGTATTAGTGTGGAAAAAACACTTTTTGCACTTGTGATAGTGTTGAAAAACCACTTTTCGCACTTGTGTTAGTGTTGAAAAACCACTTTTCGCACTTGTGTTGGTGCAGGAAACCACTTTTGCACTTGTATTAGTGTGGAAAAAACACTTTTCGCACTTGTGTTAGTGTTGAAAAACCACTTTTCGCACTTGTGTTCGTGTTGAAAAACCACTTTTCGCACATGTGTTGGTGCAGGAAACCACTTTTGCACTTGTATTAGTGTGGAAAAACCACTTTTTGCACTTGTGTTAGTGTTGAAAAGCCACTTTTCGCACTTGTGTTAGTGTTGAAAAACCACTTTTCGCACTTGTGTTGGTGCAGGAAACCACTTTTGCACTTGTATTAGTGTGGAAAAACCACTTTTCACACTTGTGTTAGTGTTGAAAAACAACTTTTCGCACTTGTGTTAGTGTTGTAAAACCACTTTTCGCACTTGTGTTAGTGTTGAAAAACCACTTTTCGCACTTGTGTTGGTGCAGGAAACCACTTTTGCACTTGTATTAGTGTGGAAAAACCACTTTTCGCACTTGTGTTAGTGTTGAAAAGCCACTTTTCGCACTTGTGTTAGTGTTGTAAAACCACTTTTCGCACTTGTGTTGGTGCAGGAAACCACTTTTGCACTTGTATTAGTGTGGAAAAACCACTTTTCGCACTTGTGTTAGTGTTGAAAAGCCACTTTTCGCACTTGTGTTAGTGTTGTAAAACAACTTTTCGCACTTGTGTTGGTGCAGGAAACCACTTTTGCACTTGTATTAGTGTGGAAAAACCACTTTTCGCACTTGTGTTAGTGTTGAAAAACCACTTTTCGCACTTGTGTTAGTGTTGAAAAACCACTTTTCGCACTTGTGTTAGTGTTGAAAAACCACTTTTCGCACTTGTTTTGGTGCAGGAAACCACTTTTGCACTTGTATTAGTGTGGAAAAAACACTTTTCGCACTTGTGTTAATGTTGAAAAACCACTTTTCGCACTTGTGTTAGTGTTGAAAAACCACTTTTTGCACTTGTGTTAGTGTTGAAAAACCACTTTTCGCACTTGTGCTGGTGCAGGAAACCACTTTTGCACTTGTATTAGTGTGGAAAAAACACTTTTTGCACTTGTGATAGTGTTGAAAAACCACTTTTCGCACTTGTGTTAGTGTTGAAAAACCACTTTTCGCACTTGTGTTGGTGCAGGAAACCACTTTTGCACTTGTATTAGTGTGGAAAAAACACTTTTCGCACTTGTGTTAGTGTTGAAAAACCACTTTTCGCACTTGTGTTAGTGTTGAAAAACCACTTTTCGCACTTGTGTTGGTGCAGGAAACCACTTTTGCACTTGTATTAGTGTGTCAAAAACACTTTTCGCACTTGTGTTAGTGTTGAAAAACCACTTTTCGCACTTGTGTTAGTGTTGAAAAACCACTTTTCGCACTTGTGTTGGTGCAGGAAACCACTTTTGCACTTGTATTAGTGTGGAAAAACCACTTTTCGCACTTGTGTTTGTGTTGAAAAACCACTTTTCGCACCTGTGTTGGTGCAGGAAACCACTTTTGCACTTGTATAAGTGTGGAAAAACCACTTTTCGCACTTGTGTTAGTGTTGAAAAACCACTTTTCACACTTGTGTTAGTGTTGAAAAACCACTTTTCGCACTTGTGTTAGTGTTGAAAAACCACTTTACGCACTTGTGCTGGTGCAGGAAACCACTTTTGCACTTGTATTAGTGTGGAAAAAACACTTTTTGCACTTGTGATAGTGTTGAAAAACCACTTTTCGCACTTGTGTTAGTGTTGAAAAACCACTTTTCGCACTTGTGTTAGTGTTGAAAAACCACTTTTCGCACTTGTGTTAGTGTTGAAAAACCACTTTTCGCACTTGTGTTAGTGTTGAAAAACCACTTTTCGCACTTGTGTTAGTGTTGAAAAACCACTTTTCGCACTTGTGTTAGTGTTGAAAAACCACTTTTCGCACTTGTGTTGGTGCAGGAAACCACTTTTGCACTTGTATTAGTGTGGAAAAAACACTTTTCGCACTTGTGTTAGTGTTGAAAAACCACTTTTCGCACTTATGTTAGTGTTGAAAAACCAATTTTCGCACTTGTGTTAGTGTTGAAAAACCACTTTTCGCACTTGTGTTGGTGCAGGAAACCACTTTTGCACTTGTATTAGTGTGGAAAAAACACTTTTTGCACTTTTGATAGTGTTGAAAAACCACTTTTCGCACTTGTGTTGGTGCAGGAAACCACTATTGCACTTGTATTAGTGTGGAAAAACCACTTTTCGCACTTGTGTTAGTGTTGGAAAACCACTTTTCGCATTTATGTTAGTGTTGAAAAACCACTTTTCGCACTTGTGTTGGTGCAGGAAACCACTTTTGCACTTGTGTTAGTGTTGAAAAACCACTTTTCGCACTTGTGTTAGTGTTGAAAAACCACTTTTCGCACTTGTGTTGGTGCAGGAAACCACTTTTTGCACTTTTGATAGTGTTGAAAAACCACTTTTCGCACTTGTGTTGGTGCAGGAAACCACTTTTGCACTTGTATTAGTGTGGAAAAATCACTTTTCGCACTTGTGTTAGTGTTGAAAAACCACTTTTCGCACTTGTGTTAGTGTTGAAAAACCACTTATCGCACTTTTGTTAGTGTTGAAAAACCACTTTTCGCACTTGTGTTGGTGCAGGAAACCACTTTTGCACTTGTATTAGTGTGGAAAAAACACTTTTCGCTCTTGTGTTAGTGTTGAAAAACCACTTTTTGCACTTGTGTTAGTGTTGAAAAACCACTTTTCGCACTTGTGTTAGTGTTGAAAAACCACTTTTCGCACTTGTGTTGGTGCAGGAAACCACTTTTGCACTTGTATTAGTGTGGAAAAACCACTTTTCGCACTTGTGTTAGTGTTGAAAAACCACTTTTCGCACTTGTGTTAGTGTTGAAAAACCACTTTTCGCACATGTGTTGGTGCAGGAAACCACTTTTGCACTTGTATTAGTGTGGAAAAAACACTTTTTGCACTTGTGATAGTGTTGAAAAACCACTTTTCGCACTTGTGTTAGTGTTGAAAAACCACTTTTCGCACTTGTGTTAGTGTTGAAAAACCACTTTTCGCACTTGTGTTGGTGCAGGAAACCACTTTTGCACTTGTATTAGTGTGGAAAAAACACTTTTCGCACTTGTGTTAGTGTTGAAAAACCACTTTTCGCACTTGTGTTAGTGTTGAAAAAACACTTTTTGCACTTTTGATAGTGTTGAAAAACCACTTTTCGCACTTGTGTTGGTGCAGGAAACCACTATTGCACTTGTATTAGTGTGGAAAACCACTTTTCGCACTTGTGTTAGTGTTGGAAAACCACTTTTCGCATTTGTGTTAGTGTTGAAAAACCACTTTTCGCACTTGTGTTGGTGCAGGAAACCACTTTTGCACTTGTATTAGTGTGGAAAAAACACTTTTGGCACTTGTGATAGTGTTGAAAAACCACTTTTCGCACTTGAGTTAGTGTTGAAAAACCACTTTTCGCACTTGTGTTGGTGCAGGAAACAACTTTTGCACTTGTATGAGTGTGGAAAAAACACTTTTTGCACTTGTCATAGTGTTGAAAAACCACTTTTCGCACTTGTGTTAGTGTTGAAAAACCACTTTTCGCACTTGTGTTGGTGCAGGAAACCACTTTTGCACTTGTCATAGTGTTGAAAAACCACTTTTTGCACTTGTCATAGTGTTGAAAAACCACTTTTCGCACTTGTGTTAGTGTTGAAAAACCACTTTTCGCACTTGAGTTAGTGTTGAAAAACCACTTTTCGCACTTGTGTTGGTGCAGGAAACCACTTTTGCACTTGTATGAGTGTGGAAAAAACACTTTTTGCACTTGTCATAGTGTTGAAAAACCACTTTTCGCACTTGTGTTAGTGTTGAAAAACCACTTTTCGCACTTGTGTTGGTGCAGGAAACCACTTTTGCACTTGTATGAGTGTGGAAAAAACACCTTTTGCACTTGTCATAGTGTTGAAAAACCACTTTTCGCACTTGTGGTAGTGTTGAAAAACCACTTTTCGCACTTGTGTTGGTGCAGGAAACCACTTTTGCACTTGTCATAGTGTTGAAAAACCACTTTTCGCACTTGAGTTAGTGTTGAAAAACCACTTTTCGCACTTGTGTTAGTGTTGAAAAACCACTTTTCGCACTTGTGTTAGTGTTGAAAAACCACTTTTCGCACTTGTGTTGGTGCAGGAAACCACTTTTGCACTTGTATTAGTGTGGAAAAACCACTTTTCGCACTTGTGTTAGTGTTGAAAAGCCACTTTTCGCACTTGTGTTAGTGTTGAAAAACCACTTTTCGCACTTGTGTTGGTGCAGGAAACCACTTTTGCACTTGTATTAGTGTGGAATAAAGACTTTTTGCACTTGTGATAGTGTTGAAAAACCACTTTTCGCACTTTTGTTAGTGTTGAAAAACCACTTTTCGCACTTGTGTTGGTGCAGGAAACCACTTTTGCACTTGTATTAGTGTGGAAAAATCACTTTTCGCACTTGTGTTAGTGTTGAAAAACCACTTTTCGCACTTGTGTTAGTGTTGAAAAACCACTTTTCGCACTTGTGTTAGTGTTGAAAAACCACTTTTCGCACTTGTGTTGGTGCAGGAAACCACTTTTGCACTTGTATTAGTGTGGAAAAAACACTTTTCGCTCTTGTGTTAGTGTTGAAAAACCACTTTTCGCACTTGTGTTAGTGTTGAAAAACCACTTTTCGCACTTGTGTTAGTGTTGAAAAACCACTTTTCGCACTTGTGTTGGTGCAGGAAACCACTTTTGCACTTGTATTAGTGTGGAAAAACCAATTTTCGCACTTGTGTTAGTGTTGAAAAACCACTTTTCGCACTTGTGTTAGTGTTGAAAAACCACTTTTCGCACATGTGTTGGTGCAGGAAACCACTTTTGCACTTGTATTAGTGTGGAAAAAACACTTTTTGCACTTGTGATAGTGTTGAAAAACCACTTTTCGCACTTGTGTTAGTGTTGAAAAACCACTTTTCGCACTTGTGTTAGTGTTGAAAAACCACTTTTCGCACTTGTGTTGGTGCAGGAAACCACTTTTGCACTTGTATTAGTGTGGAAAAAACACTTTTCGCACTTGTGTTAGTGTTGAAAAACCACTTTTCGCACTTGTGTTAGTGTTGAAAAACCAATTTTCGCACTTGTGTTAGTGTTGAAAAACCACTTTTCGCACTTGTGTTGGTGCAGGAAACCACTTTTGCACTTGTATTAGTGTGGAAAAAACACTTTTTGCACTTTTGATAGTGTTGAAAAACCACTTTTCGCACTTGTGTTGGTGCAGGAAACCACTATTGCACTTGTATTAGTGTGGAAAAACCACTTTTCGCACTTGTGTTAGTGTTGGAAAACCACTTTTCGCATTTATGTTAGTGTTGAAAAACCACTTTTCGCACTTGTGTTGGTGCAGGAAACCACTTTTGCACTTGTATTAGTGTGGAAAAAACACTTTTGGCACTTGTGATAGTGTTGAAAAACCACTTTTCGCACCTGTGTTAGTGTTGAAAAACCACTTTTCGCACTTGTGTTGGTGCAGGAAACCACTTTTGCACTTGTATTAGTGTGGAAATCCACTTTTGGCACTTGTGATAGTGTTGAAAAACCACATTTCGCACTTGTGTTAGTGTTGAAAAACCACTTTTCGCAGTTGTGTTGGTGCAGGAAACCACTTTTGCACTTGTATTAGTGTGGAAATACCACTTTTCGCACTTGTGTTAGTGTTGAAAAACCACTTTTCGCACTTGTGTTAGTGTTGAAAAACCACTTTTCGCACTTGTGTTAGTGTTGAAAAACCACTTTTCGCACTTGTGTTGGTGCAGGAAACCACTTTTGCACTTGTATTAGTGTGGAAAAAACACTTTTCGCACTTGTGTTAGTGTTGAAAAACCACTTTTCGCACTTGTGTTAGTGTTGAAAAACCACTTTTCGCAGTTGTGTTGGTGCAGGAAACCAGTTTTGCACTTGTATTAGTGTGGAAAAAACACTTTTCGCACTTGTGTTAGTGTTGAAAAACCACTTTTCACACTTGTGTTAGTGTTGAAAAACCACTTTTCGCACTTGTGTTAGTGTTGAAAAACCACTTTTCGCACTTGTGTTGGTGCAGGAAACCACTTTTGCACTTGTAATAGTGTGGAAAAACCACTTTTCGCACTTGTGTTAGTGTTGAAAAGCCACTTTTCGCACTTGTGTTAGTGTTGTAAAACCACTTTTCGCACTTGTGTTGGTGCAGGAAACCACTTTTGCACTTGTATTAGTGTGGAAAAAAGACTTTTTTCACTTGTGATAGTGTTGAAAAACCACTTTTCGCACTTGTGTTGGTGCAGGAAACCACTTTTGCACTTGTATTAGTGTGGAAAAAACACTTTTCACACTTGTGTTAGTGTTGAAAAACCACTTTTTGCACTTGTGTTAGTGTTGAAAACCACTTTTCGCACTTGTGTTGGTGCAGGAAACCACTTTTGCACTTGTATTAGTGTGTCAAAAACACTTTTCGCACTTGTGTTAGTGTTGAAAAACCACTTTTCGCACTTGTGTTAGTGTTGAAAAACCACTTTTCGCACTTGTGTTGGTGCAGGAAACCACTTTTGCACTTGTATTAGTGTGGAAAAACCACTTTTCGCACTTGTGTTAGTGTTGAAAAACCACTTTTCGCACTTGTGTTAGTGTTGAAAAACCACTTTTCGCAATTGTGTTGGTGCAGCAAACCAGTTTTGCACTTGTATTAGTGTGGAAAAAACACTTTTTGCACTTGTAATAGTGTTGAAAAACCACTTTTCGCACTTGTGTTAGTGTTGAAAATCCACTTTTCGCACTTGTGTTGGTGCAGGAAACCACTTTTCGCAGTTGTGTTGGTGCAGGAAACCACTTTTGCACTTGTATTAGTGTGGAAAAACCACTTTTCGCACTTGTGTTAGTGTTGAAAAACCACTTTTCGCACTTGTGTTAGTGTTGAAAAACCACTTTTCGCACTTGTGTTGGTGCAGGAAACCACTTTTGCACTTGTATTAGTGTGGAAAAAACACTTTTCGCACTTGTGTTAGTGTTGAAAAACCACTTTTCGCACTTGTGTTAGTGTTGAAAAACCACTTTTCGCAGTTGTGTTGGTGCAGGAAACCAGTTTTGCACTTGTATTAGTGTGGAAAAAACACTTTTCGCACTTGTGTTAGTGTTGAAAAACCACTTTTCGCACTTGTGTTAGTGTTGAAAAACCACTTTTCGCACTTGTGTTAGTGTTGAAAAACCACTTTTCGCACTTGTGTTGGTGCAGGAAACCACTTTTGCACTTGTATTAGTGTGGAAAAACCACTTTTCGCACTTGTGTTAGTGTTGAAAAGCCACTTTTCGCACTTGTGTTAGTGTTGTAAAACCACTTTTCGCACTTGTGTTGGTGCAGGAAACCACTTTTGCACTTGTATTAGTGTGGAAAAAAGACTTTTTGCACTTGTGATAGTGTTGAAAAACCACTTTTCGCACTTGTGTTGGTGCAGGAAACCACTTTTGCACTTGTATTAGTGTGGAAAAAAACACTTTTCGCACTTGTGTTAGTGTTGAAAAACCACTTTTCGCACTTGTGTTAGTGTTGAAAAACCACTTTTCGCACTTGTGTTGGTGCAGGAAACCACTTTTGCACTTGTATTAGTGTGTCAAAAACACTTTTCGCACTTGTGTTAGTGTTGAAAAACCACATTTCGCACTTGTGTTAGTGTTGAAAAACCACTTTTCGCACTTGTGTTGGTGCAGGAAACCACTTTTGCACTTGTATTAGTGTGGAAAAACCACTTTTCGCACTTGTGTTAGTGTTGAAAAACCACTTTTCGCACTTGTGTTAGTGTTGAAAAACCACTTTTCGCAATTGTGTTGGTGCAGCAAACCAGTTTTGCACTTGTATTAGTGTGGAAAAAACACTTTTTGCACTTGTAATAGTGTTGAAAAACCACTTTTCGCACTTGTGTTAGTGTTGAAAATCCACTTTTCGCACTTGTGTTGGTGCAGGAAACCACTTTTGCACTTGTATTAGTGTGGAAAAACCACTTATCGCACTTGTGGTAGTGTTGAAAAACCACGTTTCGCACTTGTGTTAGTGTTGAAAAACCACTTTTCGCACTTGTGTTGGTGCAGGAAACCACTTTTGCACTTATATTAGTGAGGAAAAAACACTTTTTGCACTTGTGATAGTGTTGAAAAACCACTTTTCGCACTTGTGTTAGTGTTGAAAAACCACTTTTCACACTTGTGTTAGTGTTGAAAAAACACTTTTCGCACTTGTGTTAGTGTTGAAAAACCACTTTTTGCACTTGTGTTGGAGCAGGAAACCACTTTTGCACTTGTATTAGTGTGGAAAAACACTTTTTGCACTTGTGATAGTGTTGAAAAACCACTTTTTGCAATTGTGTTAGTGTTGAAAAACCACTTTTTGCACTTGTGTTGGTGCAGGAAACCACTTTTGCACTTGTATTAGTGTGGAAAAAACACTTTTTGCACTTGTGATAGTGTTGAAAAAACACTTTTCGCACTTGTGTTAGTGTTGAAAAACCACTTTTCGCACTTGAGTTAGTGTTGAAAAACCACTTTTCGCACTTGTGTTGGTGCAGGAAACCACTTTTGCACTTGTATGAGTGTGGAAAAAACACTTTTTGCACTTGTCATAGTGTTGAAAAACCACTTTTCGCACTTGTGTTAGTGTTGAAAAACCACTTTTCGCACTTGTGTTGGTGCAGGAAACCACTTTTGCACTTGTATTAGTGTGGAAAAAACACTTTTCGCACTTGTGTTAGTGTTGAAAAACCACTTTTCGCACTTGTGTTAGTGTTGAAAAACCACTTTTCGCACTTGTGTTAGTGTTGAAAAACCACTTTTCGCACTTGTGTTGGTGCAGGAAACCACTTTTGCACTTGTATTAGTGTGGAAAAACCACTTTTCGCACTTGTGTTATTGTTGAAAAGCCACTTTTCGCACTTGTGTTAGTGTTGAAAAACCACTTTTCGCACTTGTGTTGGTGCAGGAAACCACTTTTGCACTTGTATTAGTGTGGAATAAAGACTTTTTGCACTTGTGATAATGTTGAAAAACCACTTTTCGCACTTTTGTTAGTGTTGAAAAACCACTTTTCGCACTTGTGTTGGTGCAGGAAACCACTTTTGCACTTGTATTAGTGTGGAAAAATCACTTTTCGCACTTGTGTTAGTGTTGAAAAACCACTTTTCGCACTTGTGTTAGTGTTGAAAAACCACTTTTCGCACTTGTGTTAGTGTTGAAAAACCACTTTTCGCACTTGTGTTGGTGCAGGAAACCACTTTTGCACTTGTATTAGTGTGGAAAAAACACTTTTCGTTCTTGTGTTAGTGTTGAAAAACCACTTTTCGCACTTGTGTTAGTGTTGAAAAACCACTTTTCGCACTTGTGTTAGTGTTGAAAAACCACTTTTCGCACTTGTGTTGGTGCAGGAAACCACTTTTGCACTTGTATTAATGTGGAAAAACCAATTTTCGCACTTGTGTTAGTGTTGAAAAACCACTTTTCGCACTTGTGTTAGTGTTGAAAAACCACTTTTCGCACATGTGTTGGTGCAGGAAACCACTTTTGCACTTGTATTAGTGTGGAAAAAACACTTTTTGCACTTGTGATAGTGTTGAAAAACCACTTTTCGCACTTGTGTTAGTGTTGAAAAACCACTTTTCGCACTTGTGTTAGTGTTGAAAAACCACTTTTCGCACTTGTGTTGGTGCAGGAAACCACTTTTGCACTTGTATTAGTGTGGAAAAAACACTTTTCGCACTTGTGTTAGTGTTGAAAAACCACTTTTCGCACTTGTGTTAGTGTTGAAAAACCAATTTTCGCACTTGTGTTAGTGTTGAAAAACCACTTTTCGCACTTGTGTTGGTGCAGGAAACCACTTTTGCACTTGTATTAGTGTGGAAAAAACACTTTTTGCACTTTTGATAGTGTTGAAAAACCACTTTTCGCACTTGTGTTGGTGCAGGAAACCACTATTGCACTTGTATTAGTGTGGAAAAACCACTTTTCGCACTTGTGTTAGTGTTGGAAAACCACTTTTCGCATTTATGTTAGTGTTGAAAAACCACTTTTTGCACTTGTGTTGGTGCAGGAAACCACTTTTGCACTTGTATTAGTGTGGAAAAAACACTTTTGGCACTTGTGATAGTGTTGAAAAACCACTTTTCGCACCTGTGTTAGTGTTGAAAAACCACTTTTCGCACTTGTGTTGGTGCAGGAAACCACTTTTGCACTTGTATTAGTGTGGAAATCCACTTTTGGCACTTGTGTTAGTGTTGAAAAACCACATTTCGCACTTGTGTTAGTGTTGAAAAACCACTTTTCGCAGTTGTGTTGGTGCAGGAAACCACTTTTGCACTTGTATTAGTGTGGAAATACCACTTTTCGCACTTGTGTTAGTGTTGAAAAACCACTTTTCGCACTTGTGTTAGTGTTGAAAAACCACTTTTCGCACTTGTGTTAGTGTTGAAAAACCACTTTTCGCACTTGTGTTGGTGCAGGAAACCACTTTTGCACTTGTATTAGTGTGGAAAAAACACTTTTCGCACTTGTGTTAGTGTTGAAAAACCACTTTTCGCACTTGTGTTAGTGTTGAAAAACCACTTTTCGCAGTTGTGTTGGTGCAGGAAACCAGTTTTGCACTTGTATTAGTGTGGAAAAACCACTTTTCGCACTTGTGTTAGTGTTGAAAAACCAGTTTTGCACTTGTATTAGTGTGGAAAAAACACTTTTCGCACTTGTGTTAGTGTTGAAAAACCACTTTTCGCACTTGTGTTAGTGTTGAAAAACCACTTTTCGCACTTGTGTTAGTGTTGAAAAACCACTTTTCGCACTTGTGTTGGTGCAGGAAACCACTTTTGCACTTGTATTAGTGTGGAAAAAAGACTTTTTTCACTTGTGATAGTGTTGAAAAACCACTTTTCGCACTTGTGTTGGTGCAGGAAACCACTTTTGCACTTGTATTAGTGTGGAAAAAACACTTTTCGCACTTGTGTTAGTGTTGAAAAACCACTTTTCGCACTTGTGTTAGTGTTGAAAAACCACTTTTCGCACTTGTGTTGGTGCAGGAAACCACTTTTGCACTTGTATTAGTGTGTCAAAAACACTTTTCGCACTTGTGTTAGTGTTGAAAAACCACTTTTCGCACTTGTGTTAGTGTTGAAAAACCACTTTTCGCACTTGTGTTGGTGCAGGAAACCACTTTTGCACTTGTATTAGTGTGGAAAAACCACTTTTCGCACTTGTGTTGGTGCAGCAAACCAGTTTTGCACTTGTATTAGTGTGGAAAAAAACACTTTTTGCACTTGTAATAGTGTTGAAAAACCACTTTTCGCACTTGTGTTAGTGTTGAAAATCCACTTTTCGCACTTGTGTTGGTGCAGGAAACCACTTTTGCACTTGTGTTGGTGCAGGAAACCACTTTTGCACTTGTATTAGTGTGGAAAAAAGACTTTTTGCACTTGTGATAGTGTTGAAAAACCACTTTTCGCACCTGTGTTAGTGTTGAAAAACCACTTTTCGCACTTGTGTTGGTGCAGGAAACCACTTTTGCACTTGTATTAGTGTGGAAATCCACTTTTGGCACTTGTGTTAGTGTTGAAAAACCACATTTCGCACTTGTGTTAGTGTTGAAAAACCACTTTTCGCAGTTGTGTTGGTGCAGGAAACCACTTTTGCACTTGTATTAGTGTGGAAAAACCACTTTTCGCACTTGTGTTAGTGTTGAAAAACCACTTTTCGCACTTGTGTTAGTGTTGAAAAACCACTTTTCGCACTTGTGTTGGTGCAGGAAACCACTTTTGCACTTGTATTAGTGTGGAAAAAACACTTTTCGCACTTGTGTTAGTGTTGAAAAACCACTTTTCGCACTTGTGTTAGTGTTGAAAAACCACTTTTCGCAGTTGTGTTGGTGCAGGAAACCAGTTTTGCACTTGTATTAGTGTGGAAAAAACACTTTTCGCACTTGTGTTAGTGTTGAAAAACCACTTTTCGCACTTGTGTTAGTGTTGAAAAACCACTTTTCGCACTTGTGTTAGTGTTGAAAAACCACTTTTCGCACTTGTGTTGGTGCAGGAAACCACTTTTGCACTTGTATTAGTGTGGAAAAACTACTTTTCGCACTTGTGTTAGTGTTGAAAAGCCACTTTTCGCACTTGTGTTAGTGTTGTAAAACCACTTTTCGCACTTGTGTTGGTGCAGGAAACCACTTTTGCACTTGTATTAGTGTGGAAAAAAGACTTTTTGCACTTGTGATAGTGTTGAAAAACCACTTTTCGCACTTGTGTTGGTGCAGGAAACCACTTTTGCACTTGTATTAGTGTGGAAAAAACACTTTTCGCACTTGTGTTAGTGTTGAAAAACCACTTTTCGCACTTGTGTTAGTGTTGAAAAACCACTTTTCGCACTTGTGTTGGTGCAGGAAACCACTTTTGCACTTGTATTAGTGTGTCAAAAACACTTTTCGCACTTGTGTTAGTGTTGAAAAACCACATTTCGCACTTGTGTTAGTGTTGAAAAACCACTTTTCGCACTTGTGTTGGTGCAGGAAACCACTTTTGCACTTGTATTAGTGTGGAAAAACCACTTTTCGCACTTGTGTTAGTGTTGAAAAACCACTTTTCGCACTTGTGTTAGTGTTGAAAAACCACTTTTCGCAATTGTGTTGGTGCAGCAAACCAGTTTTGCACTCTTATTAGTGTGGAAAAAAACACTTTTTGCACTTGTAATAGTGTTGAAAAACCACTTTTCGCACTTGTGTTAGTGTTGAAAAACCACTTTTCGCACTTGTGTTGGTGCAGGAAACCACTTTTGCACTTGTATGAGTGTGGAAAAAACACTTTTTGCACTTGTCATAGTGTTGAAAAACCACTTTTCGCACTTGTGTTAGTGTTGAAAAACCACTTTTCGCACTTGTGTTGGTGCAGGAAACCACTTTTGCACTTGTATGAGTGTGGAAAAAAACACCTTTTGCACTTGTCATAGTGTTGAAAAACCACTTTTCGCACTTGTGGTAGTGTTGAAAAAACCACTTTTCGCACTTGTGTTGGTGCAGGAAACCACTTTTGCACTTGTCATAGTGTTGAAAAACCACTTTTCGCACTTGTGTTAGTGTTGAAAAACCACTTTTCGCACTTGTGTTAGTGTTGAAAAACCACTTTTCGCACTTGTGTTAGTGTTGAAAAACCACTTTTCGCACTTGTGTTGGTGCAGGAAACCACTTTTGCACTTGTATTAGTGTGGAAAAACCACTTTTCGCACTTGTGTTAGTGTTGAAAAGCCACTTTTCGCACTTGTGTTAGTGTTGAAAAACCACTTTTCGCACTTGTGTTGGTGCAGGAAACCACTTTTGCACTTGTATTAGTGTGGAATAAAGACTTTTTGCACTTGTGATAGTGTTGAAAAACCACTTTTCGCACTTTTGTTAGTGTTGAAAAACCACTTTTCGCACTTGTGTTGGTGCAGGAAACCACTTTTGCACTTGTATTAGTGTGGAAAAATCACTTTTCGCACTTGTGTTAGTGTTGAAAAACCACTTTTCGCACTTGTGTTAGTGTTGAAAAACCACTTTTCGCACTTGTGTTAGTGTTGAAAAACCACTTTTCGCACTTGTGTTGGTGCAGGAAACCACTTTTGCACTTGTATTAGTGTGGAAAAAAACACTTTTCGCTCTTGTGTTAGTGTTGAAAAACCACTTTTCGCACTTGTGTTAGTGTTGAAAAACCACTTTTCGCACTTGTGTTAGTGTTGAAAAACCACTTTTCGCACTTGTGTTGCAGGAAACCACTTTTGCACTTGTATTAGTGTGGAAAAACCAATTTTCGCACTTGTGTTAGTGTTGAAAAACCACTTTTCGCACTTGTGTTAGTGTTGAAAAACCACTTTTCGCACATGTGTTGGTGCAGGAAACCACTTTTGCACTTGTATTAGTGTGGAAAAAACACTTTTTGCACTTGTGATAGTGTTGAAAAACCACTTTTCGCACTTGTGTTAGTGTTGAAAAACCACTTTTCGCACTTGTGTTAGTGTTGAAAAACCACTTTTCGCACTTGTGTTGGTGCAGGAAACCACTTTTGCACTTGTATTAGTGTGGAAAAAACACTTTTCGCACTTGTGTTAGTGTTGAAAAACCACTTTTCGCACTTGTGTTAGTGTTGAAAAACCAATTTTCGCACTTGTGTTAGTGTTGAAAAACCACTTTTCGCACTTGTGTTGGTGCAGGAAACCACTTTTGCACTTGTATTAGTGTGGAAAAAACACTTTTTGCACTTTTGATAGTGTTGAAAAACCACTTTTCGCACTTGTGTTGGTGCAGGAAACCACTATTGCACTTGTATTAGTGTGGAAAAACACTTTTCGCACTTGTGTTAGTGTTGGAAAACCACTTTTCGCATTTATGTTAGTGTTGAAAAACCACTTTTCGCACTTGTGTTGGTGCAGGAAACCACTTTTGCACTTGTATTAGTGTGGAAAAAACACTTTTGGCACTTGTGATAGTGTTGAAAAACCACTTTTCGCACCTGTGTTAGTGTTGAAAAACCACTTTTCGCACTTGTGTTGGTGCAGGAAACCACTTTTGCACTTGTATTAGTGTGGAAATCCACTTTTGGCACTTGTGTTAGTGTTGAAAAACCACATTTCGCACTTGTGTTAGTGTTGAAAAACCACTTTTCGCAGTTGTGTTGGTGCAGGAAACCACTTTTGCACTTGTATTAGTGTGGAAATACCACTTTTCGCACTTGTGTTAGTGTTGAAAAACCACTTTTCGCACTTGTGTTAGTGTTGAAAAACCACTTTTCGCACTTGTGTTAGTGTTGAAAAACCACTTTTCGCACTTGTGTTGGTGCAGGAAACCACTTTTGCACTTGTATTAGTGTGGAAAAAACACTTTTCGCACTTGTGTTAGTGTTGAAAAACCACTTTTCGCACTTGTGTTAGTGTTGAAAAACCACTTTTCGCAGTTGTGTTGGTGCAGGAAACCAGTTTTGCACTTGTATTAGTGTGGAAAAAACACTTTTCGCACTTGTGTTAGTGTTGAAAAACCACTTTTCGCACTTGTGTTAGTGTTGAAAAACCACTTTTCGCACTTGTGTTAGTGTTGAAAAACCACTTTTCGCACTTGTGTTGGTGCAGGAAACCACTTTTGCACTTGTAATAGTGTGGAAAAACCACTTTTCGCACTTGTGTTAGTGTTGAAAAGCCACTTTTCGCACTTGTGTTAGTGTTGTAAAACCACTTTTCGCACTTGTGTTGGTGCAGGAAACCACTTTTGCACTTGTATTAGTGTGGAAAAAAGACTTTTTTCACTTGTGATAGTGTTGAAAAACCACTTTTCGCACTTGTGTTGGTGCAGGAAACCACTTTTGCACTTGTATTGGTGTGGAAAAAACACTTTTCGCACTTGTGTTAGTGTTGAAAAACCACTTTTTGCACTTGTGTTAGTGTTGAAAAACCACTTTTCGCACTTGTGTTGGTGCAGGAAACCACTTTTGCACTTGTATTAGTGTGTCAAAAACACTTTTCGCACTTGTGTTAGTGTTGAAAAACCACTTTTCGCACTTGTGTTAGTGTTGAAAAACCACTTTTCGCACTTGTGTTGGTGCAGGAAACCACTTTTGCACTTGTATTAGTGTGGAAAAACCACTTTTCGCACTTGTGTTAGTGTTGAAAAACCACTTTTCGCACTTGTGTTAGTGTTGAAAAACCACTTTTCGCAATTGTGTTGGTGCAGCAAACCAGTTTTGCACTTGTATTATTGTGGAAAAAACACTTTTTGCACTTGTAATAGTGTTGAAAAACCACTTTTCGCACTTGTGTTAGTGTTGAAAATCCACTTTTCGCACTTGTGTTGGTGCAGGAAACCACTTTTCGCAGTTGTGTTGGTGCAGGAAACCACTTTTGCACTTGTATTAGTGTGGAAAAACCACTTTTCGCACTTGTGTTAGTGTTGAAAAACCACTTTTCGCACTTGTGTTAGTGTTGAAAAACCACTTTTCGCACTTGTGTTGGTGCAGGAAACCACTTTTGCACTTGTATTAGTGTGGAAAAAACACTTTTCGCACTTGTGTTAGTGTTGAAAAACCACTTTTCGCACTTGTGTTAGTGTTGAAAAACCACTTTTCGCAGTTGTGTTGGTGCAGGAAACCAGTTTTGCACTTGTATTAGTGTGGAAAAAACACTTTTCGCACTTGTGTTAGTGTTGAAAAACCACTTTTCGCACTTGTGTTAGTGTTGAAAAACCACTTTTCGCACTTGTGTTAGTGTTGAAAAACCACTTTTCGCACTTGTGTTGGTGCAGGAAACCACTTTTGCACTTGTATTAGTGTGGAAAAACCACTTTTCGCACTTGTGTTAGTGTTGAAAAGCCACTTTTCGCACTTGTGTTAGTGTTGTAAAACCACTTTTCGCACTTGTGTTGGTGCAGGAAACCACTTTTGCACTTGTATTAGTGTGGAAAAAAGACTTTTTGCACTTGTGATAGTGTTGAAAAACCACTTTTCGCACTTGTGTTGGTGCAGGAAACCACTTTTGCACTTGTATTAGTGTGGAAAAAACACTTTTCGCACTTGTGTTAGTGTTGAAAAACCACTTTTCGCACTTGTGTTAGTGTTGAAAAACCACTTTTCGCACTTGTGTTGGTGCAGGAAACCACTTTTGCACTTGTATTAGTGTGTCAAAAACACTTTTCGCACTTGTGTTAGTGTTGAAAAACCACATTTCACACTTGTGTTAGTGTTGAAAAACCACTTTTCGCACTTGTGTTGGTGCAGGAAACCACTTTTGCACTTGTATTAGTGTGGAAAAACCACTTTTCGCACTTGTGTTAGTGTTGAAAAACCACTTTTCGCACTTGTGTTAGTGTTGAAAAACCACTTTTCGCAATTGTGTTGGTGCAGCAAACCAGTTTTGCACTTGTATTAGTGTGGAAAAAACACTTTTTGCACTTGTAATAGTGTTGAAAAACCACTTTTCGCACTTGTGTTAGTGTTGAAAATCCACTTTTCGCACTTGTGTTGGTGCAGGAAACCACTTTTGCACTTGTATTAGTGTGGAAAAACCACTTATCGCACTTGTGGTAGTGTTGAAAAACCACTTTTCGCACTTGTGTTAGTGTTGAAAAACCACTTTTCGCACTTGTGTTGGTGCAGGAAACCACTTTTGCACTTATATTAGTGAGGAAAAAACACTTTTTGCACTTGTGATAGTGTTGAAAAACCACTTTTCGCACTTGTGTTAGTGTTGAAAAACCACTTTTCACACTTGTGTTAGTGTTGAAAAAAACACTTTTCGCACTTGTGTTAGTGTTGAAAAACCACTTTTTGCACTTGTGTTGGAGCAGGAAACCACTTTTGCACTTGTATTAGTGTGGAAAAACACTTTTTGCACTTGTGATAGTGTTGAAAAACCACTTTTTGCAATTGTGTTAGTGTTGAAAAACCACTTTTTGCACTTGTGTTGGTGCAGGAAACCACTTTTGCACTTGTATTAGTGTGGAAAAAACACTTTTTGCACTTGTGATAGTGTTGAAAAAACACTTTTCGCACTTGTGTTAGTGTTGAAAAACCACTTTTCGCACTTGAGTTAGTGTTGAAAAACCACTTTTCGCACTTGTGTTGGTGCAGGAAACCACTTTTGCACTTGTATGAGTGTGGAAAAAACACTTTTTGCACTTGTCATAGTGTTGAAAAACCACTTTTCGCACTTGTGTTAGTGTTGAAAAACCACTTTTCGCACTTGTGTTGGTGCAGGAAACCACTTTTGCACTTGTATTAGTGTGGAAAAAACACTTTTCGCACTTGTGTTAGTGTTGAAAAACCACTTTTCGCACTTGTGTTAGTGTTGAAAAACCACTTTTCGCACTTGTGTTAGTGTTGAAAAACCACTTTTCGCACTTGTGTTGGTGCAGGAAACCACTTTTGCACTTGTATTAGTGTGGAAAAACCACTTTTCGCACTTGTGTTATTGTTGAAAAGCCACTTTTCGCACTTGTGTTAGTGTTGAAAAACCACTTTTCGCACTTGTGTTGGTGCAGGAAACCACTTTTGCACTTGTATTAGTGTGGAATAAAGACTTTTTGCACTTGTGATAATGTTGAAAAACCACTTTTCGCACTTTTGTTAGTGTTGAAAAACCACTTTTCGCACTTGTGTTGGTGCAGGAAACCATTTTTGCACTTGTATTAGTGTGGAAAACTCACTTTTCGGAATTGTGTTAGTGTTGAAAAACCACTTTTCGCACTTGTGTTAGTGTTGAAAAACCACTTTTCGCACTTGTGTTAGTGTTGAAAAACCACTTTTCGCACTTGTGTTGGTGCAGGAAACCACTTTTGCACTTGTATTAGTGTGGAAAAAACACTTTTCGCTCTTGTGTTAGTGTTGAAAAACCACTTTTCGCACTTGTGTTAGTGTTGAAAAACCACTTTTCGCACTTGTGTTAGTGTTGAAAAACCACTTTTCGCACTTGTGTTGGTGCAGGAAACCACTTTTGCACTTGTATTAGTGTGGAAAAACCAATTTTCGCACTTGTGTTAGTGTTGAAAAACCACTTTTCGCACTTGTGTTAGTGTTGAAAAACCACTTTTCGCACATGTGTTGGTGCAGGAAACCACTTTTGCACTTGTATTAGTGTGGAAAAAACACTTTTTGCACTTGTGATAGTGTTGAAAAACCACTTTTCGCACTTGTGTTAGTGTTGAAAAACCACTTTTCGCAATTGTGTTAGTGTTGAAAAACCACTTTTCGCACTTGTGTTGGTGCAGGAAACCACTTTTGCACTTGTATTAGTGTGGAAAAAACACTTTTCGCACTTGTGTTAGTGTTGAAAAACCACTTTTCGCACTTGTGTTAGTGTTGAAAAACCAATTTTCGCACTTGTGTTAGTGTTGAAAAACCACTTTTCGCACTTGTGTTGGTGCAGGAAACCACTTTTGCACTTGTATTAGTGTGGAAAAAACACTTTTTGCACTTTTGATAGTGTTGAAAAACCACTTTTCGCACTTGTGTTGGTGCAGGAAACCACTATTGCACTTGTATTAGTGTGGAAAAACCACTTTTCGCACTTGTGTTAGTGTTGGAAAACCACTTTTCGCATTTATGTTAGTGTTGAAAAACCACTTTTCGCACTTGTGTTGGTGCAGGAAACCACTTTTGCACTTGTATTAGTGTGGAAAAAACACTTTTGGCACTTGTGATAGTGTTGAAAAACCACTTTTCGCACCTGTGTTAGTGTTGAAAAACCACTTTTCGCACTTGTGTTGGTGCAGGAAACCACTTTTGCACTTGTATTAGTGTGGAAATCCACTTTTGGCACTTGTGTTAGTGTTGAAAAACCACATTTCGCACTTGTGTTAGTGTTGAAAAACCACTTTTCGCAGTTGTGTTGGTGCAGGAAACCACTTTTGCACTTGTATTAGTGTGGAAATACCACTTTTCGCACTTGTGTTAGTGTTGAAAAACCACTTTTCGCACTTGTGTTAGTGTTGAAAAACCACTTTTCGCACTTGTGTTAGTGTTGAAAAACCACTTTTCGCACTCTTGTGTTGGTGCAGGAAACCACTTTTGCACTTGTATTAGTTGGGAAAAAACACTTTTCGCACTTGTGTTAGTGTTGAAAAACCACTTTTCGCACTTGTGTTAGTGTTGAAAAACCACTTTTCGCAGTTGTGTTGGTGCAGGAAACCAGTTTTGCACTTGTATTAGTGTGGAAAAAACACTTTTCGCACTTGTGTTAGTGTTGAAAAACCACTTTTCGCACTTGTGTTAGTGTTGAAAAACCACTTTTCGCACTTGTGTTAGTGTTGAAAAACCACTTTTCGCACTTGTGTTGGTGCAGGAAACCACTTTTTGCACTTGTAATAGTGTGGAAAAACCACTTTTCGCACTTGTGTTAGTGTTGAAAAGCCACTTTTCGCACTTGTGTTAGTGTTGTAAAACCACTTTTCGCACTTGTGTTGGTGCAGGAAACCACTTTTGCACTTGTATTAGTGTGGAAAAAGACTTTTTTCACTTGTGATAGTGTTGAAAAACCACTTTTCGCACTTGTGTTGGTGCAGGAAACCACTTTTGCACTTGTATTAGTGTGGAAAAAACACTTTTCGCACTTGTGTTAGTGTTGAAAAACCACTTTTCGCACTTGTGTTAGTGTGAAAAACCACTTTTCGCACTTGTGTTGGTGCAGGAAACCACTTTTGCACTTGTATTAGTGTGTCCAAAAACACTTTTCGCACTTGTGTTAGTGTTGAAAAACCACTTTTCGCACTTGTGTTAGTGTTGAAAAACCACTTTCGCACTTGTGTTGGTGCAGGAAACCACTTTTGCACTTGTATTAGTGTGGAAAAAACCACTTTTCGCACTGGTGTTAGTGTTGAAAAACCACTTTTCGCACTTGTGTTAGTGTTGAAAAACCACTTTCGCAATTGTGTTGGTGCAGCAAACCAGTTTTGCACTTGTATTAGTGTGGAAAAAACACTTTTTGCACTTGTAATAGTGTTGAAAAACCACTTTTCGCACTTGTGTTAGTGTTGAAAATCCACTTTTCGCACTTGTGTTGGTGCAGGAAACCACTTTTGCACTTGTGTTGGTGCAGGAAACCACTTTTGCACTTGTATTAGTGTGGAAAAAAGACTTTTTGCACTTGTGATAGTGTTGAAAAACCACTTTTCGCACCTGTGTTAGTGTTGAAAAACCACTTTTCGCACTTGTGTTGGTGCAGGAAACCACTTTTGCACTTGTATTAGTGTGGAAATCCACTTTTGGCACTTGTGTTAGTGTTGAAAAACCACATTTCGCACTTGTGTTAGTGTTGAAAAACCACTTTTCGCAGTTGTGTTGGTGCAGGAAACCACTTTTGCACTTGTATTAGTGTGGAAAAACCACTTTTCGCACTTGTGTTAGTGTTGAAAAACCACTTTTCGCACTTGTGTTAGTGTTGAAAAACCACTTTTCGCACTTGTGTTGGTGCAGGAAACCACTTTTGCACTTGTATTAGTGTGGAAAAAACACTTTTCGCACTTGTGTTAGTGTTGAAAAACCACTTTTCGCACTTGTGTTAGTGTTGAAAAACCACTTTTCGCAGTTGTGTTGGTGCAGGAAACCAGTTTTGCACTTGTATTAGTGTGGAAAAAACACTTTTCGCACTTGTGTTAGTGTTGAAAAACCACTTTTCGCACTTGTGTTAGTGTTGAAAAACCACTTTTCGCACTTGTGTTAGTGTTGAAAAACCACTTTTCGCACTTGTGTTGGTGCAGGAAACCACTTTTGCACTTGTATTAGTGTGGAAAAACTACTTTTCGCACTTGTGTTAGTGTTGAAAAGCCACTTTTCGCACTTGTGTTAGTGTTGTAAAACCACTTTTCACACTTGTGTTGGTGCAGGAAACCACTTTTGCACTTGTATTAGTGTGGAAAAAAGACTTTTTGCACTTGTGATAGTGTTGAAAAACCACTTTTCGCACTTGTGTTGGTGCAGGAAACCACTTTTGCACTTGTATTAGTGTGGAAAAAACACTTTTCGCACTTGTGTTAGTGTTGAAAAACCACTTTTCGCACTTGTGTTAGTGTTGAAAAACCACTTTTCGCACTTGTGTTGGTGCAGGAAACCACTTTTGCACTTGTATTAGTGTGTCAAAAACACTTTTCGCACTTGTGTTAGTGTTGAAAAACCACATTTCGCACTTGTGTTAGTGTTGAAAAACCACTTTTCGCACTTGTGTTGGTGCAGGAAACCACTTTTGCACTTGTATTAGTGTGGAAAAACCACTTTTCGCACTTGTGTTAGTGTTGAAAAACCACTTTTCGCACTTGTGTTAGTGTTGAAAAACCACTTTTCGCAATTGTGTTGGTGCAGCAAACCAGTTTTGCACTTGTATTAGTGTGGAAAAAACACTTTTTGCACTTGTAATAGTGTTGAAAAACCACTTTTCGCACTTGTGTTAGTGTTGAAAATCCACTTTTCGCACTTGTGTTGGTGCAGGAAACCACTTTTGCACTTGTATTAGTGTGGAAAAACCACTTATCGCACTTGTGGTAGTGTTGAAAAACCACTTTTCGCACTTGTGTTAGTGTTGAAAAACCACTTTTCACACTTGTGTTGGTGCAGGAAACCACTTTTGCACTTATATTAGTGAGGAAAAAACACTTTTTGCACTTGTGATAGTGTTGAAAAACCACTTTTCGCACTTGTGTTAGTGTTGAAAAACCACTTTTCACACTTGTGTTAGTGTTGAAAAAACACTTTTCGCACTTGTGTTAGTGTTGAAAAACCACTTTTTGCACTTGTGTTGGAGCAGGAAACCACTTTTGCACTTGTATTAGTGTGGAAAAACACTTTTTGCACTTGTGATAGTGTTGAAAAACCACTTTTTGCAATTGTGTTAGTGTTGAAAAACCACTTTTTGCACTTGTGTTGGTGCAGGAAACCACTTTTGCACTTGTATTAGTGTGGAAAAAACACTTTTTGCACTTGTGATAGTGTTGAAAAAACACTTTTCGCACTTGTGTTAGTGTTGAAAAACCACTTTTCGCACTTGAGTTAGTGTTGAAAAACCACTTTCGCACTTGTGTTGGTGCAGGAAACCACTTTTGCACTTGTATGAGTGTGGAAAAAACACTTTTTGCACTTGTCATAGTGTTGAAAAACCACTTTTCGCACTTGTGTTAGTGTTGAAAAACCACTTTTCGCACTTGTGTTGGTGCAGGAAACCACTTTTGCACTTGTATTAGTGTGGAAAAAACACTTTTCGCACTTGTGTTAGTGTTGAAAAACCACTTTTCGCACTTGTGTTAGTGTTGAAAAACCACTTTTCGCACTTGTGTTAGTGTTGAAAAACCACTTTTCGCACTTGTGTTGGTGCAGGAAACCACTTTTGCACTTGTATTAGTGTGGAAAAACCACTTTTCGCACTTGTGTTATTGTTGAAAAGCCACTTTTCGCACTTGTGTTAGTGTTGAAAAACCACTTTTCGCACTTGTGTTGGTGCAGGAAACCACTTTTGCACTTGTATTAGTGTGGAATAAAGACTTTTTGCACTTGTGATAATGTTGAAAAACCACTTTTCGCACTTTTGTTAGTGTTGAAAAACCACTTTTCGCACTGTGTTGGTGCAGGAAACCACTTTTGCACTTGTATTAGTGTGGAAAAATCACTTTTCGCACTTGTGTTAGTGTTGAAAAACCACTTTCGCACTTGTGTTAGTGTTGAAAAACCACTTATCGCACTTGTGTTAGTGTTGAAAAACCACTTTTCGCACTTGTGTTGGTGCAGGAAACCACTTTTGCACTTGTATTAGTGTGGGAAAAACACTTTTCGCTCTTGTGTTAGTGTTGAAAAACCACTTTTTGCACTTGTGTTAGTGTTGAAAAACCACTTTTCGCACTTGTGTTAGTGTTGAAAAACCACTTTTCGCACTTGTGTTGGTGCAGGAAACCACTTTTGCACTTGTATTCGTGTGGAAAAACCACTTTTCGCACTTGTGTTAGTGTTGAAAAACCACTTTTCGCACTTGTGTTAGTGTTGAAAAACCACTTTCGCACATGTGTTGGTGCAGGAAACCACTTTTGCACTTGTATTAGTGTGGAAAAAACACTTTTTGCACTTGTGATAGTGTTGAAAAACCACTTTTCGCACTTGTGTTAGTGTTGAAAAACCACTTTTCGCACTTGTGTTAGTGTTGAAAAACACTTTTCGCACTTGTGTGGTGCAGGAAACCACTTTTGCACTTGTATTAGTGTGGAAAAAACACTTTTCGCACTTGTGTTAGTGTTGAAAAACCACTTTTCGCACTTGTGTTAGTGTTGAAAAAAACACTTTTTGCACTTTTGATAGTGTTGAAAAACCACTTTTCGCACTTGTGTTGGTGCAGGAAACCACTATTGCACTTGTATTA
Source organism: Myxine glutinosa (assembly GCF_964187855.1). Lineage (NCBI taxonomy): Eukaryota > Metazoa > Chordata > Myxini > Myxiniformes > Myxinidae > Myxine > Myxine glutinosa. Next base: position 52,487 of record NW_027618215.1, on the reverse strand, counting down.
GTGTGGGAAAACCACTTTTCGCACTTGTGTTAGTGTTGGAAAACCACTTTTCGCATTTGTGTTAGTGTTGAAAAACCACTTTTCGCACTTGTGTTGGTGCAGGAAACCACTTTTGCACTTGTATTAGTGTGGAAAAAACACTTTTGGCACTTGTGATAGTGTTGAAAAACCACTTTTCGCACCTGTGTTAGTGTTGAAAAACCACTTTTCGCACTTGAGTTAGTGTTGAAAAACCACTTTTCGCACTTGTGTTGGTGCAGGAAACCACTTTTGCACTTGTATGAGTGTGGAAAAAACACTTTTTGCACTTGTGTTAGTGTTGAAAAACCACTTTTCGCACTTGTGTTAGTGTTGAAAAACCACTTTTTGCACTTGTGTTAGTGTTGAAAAACCACTTTTCGCACTTGTGTTGGTGCAGGAAACCACTTTTGCACTTGTATTGGTGTGGAAAAACCACTTTTCGCACTTGTGTTAGTGTTGAAAAGCCACTTTTCGCACTTGTGTTAGTGTTGAAAAACCACTTTTCGCACTTGTGTTGGTGCAGGAAACCACTTTTGCACTTGTATTAGTGTGGAATAAAGACTTTTTGCACTTGTGATAGTGTTGAAAAACCACTTTTCGCACTTTTGTTAGTGTTGAAAAACCACTTTTCGCACTTGTGTTGGTGCAGGAAACCACTTTTGCACTTGTCTTAGTGTGGAAAAAACACTTTTCGCACTTGTGTTAATGTTGAAAAACCACTTTTCGCACTTGTGTAAGTGTTGAAAAACCACTTTTCGCACTTGTGTTAGTGTTGAAAAACCACTTTTCGCACTTGTGTTGGTGCAGGAAACCACTTTTGCACTTGTATTAGTGTGGAAAAAACACTTTTTGCACTTGTGATAGTGTTGAAAAACCACTTTTCGCACTTGTGTTAGTGTTGAAAAACCACTTTTCGCACTTGTGTTGGTGCAGGAAACCACTTTTGCACTTGTATTAGTGTGGAAAAAACACTTTTCGCACTTGTGTTAGTGTTGAAAAACCACTTTTCGCACTTGTGTTCGTGTTGAAAAACCACTTTTCGCACTTGTGTTAGTGTTGAAAAACCACATTTCGCACTTGTGTTGGTGCAGGAAACCACTTTTGCACTTGTATTAGTGTGGAAAAACCACTTTTTGCACTTGTGTTAGTGTTGAAAAGCCACTTTTCGCACTTGTGTTAGTGTTGAAAAACCACTTTTCGCACTTGTGTTAGTGTTGAAAAACCACTTTTCGCACTTGTGTTGGTGCAGGAAACCACTTTTGCACTTGTATTAGTGTGGAAAAAACACTTTTCGCTCTTGTGTTAGTGTTGAAAAACCACTTTTCGCACTTGTGTTAGTGTTGAAAAACCACTTTTCGCACTTGTGTTAGTGTTGAAAAACCACTTTTCGCACTTGTGTTGGTGCAGGAAACCGCTTTTGCACTTGTATTAGTGTGGAAAAACCAATTTTCGCACTTGTGTTAGTGTTGAAAAACCACTTTTCGCACTTGTGTTAGTGTTGAAAAACCACTTTTCGCACATGTGTTGGTGCAGGAAACCACTTTTGCACTTGTATTAGTGTGGAAAAAACACTTTTTGCACTTGTGATAGTGTTGAAAAACCACTTTTCGCACTTGTGTTAGTGTTGAAAAACCACTTTTCGCACTTGTGTTAGTGTTGAAAAACCACTTTTCGCACTTGTGTTGGTGCAGGAAACCACTTTTGCACTTGTATGAGTGTGGAAAAAACACCTTTTGCACTTGTCATAGTGTTGAAAAACCACTTTTCGCACTTGTGGTAGTGTTGAAAAACCACTTTTCGCACTTGTGTTGGTGCAGGAAACCACTTTTGCACTTGTCATAGTGTTGAAAAACCACTTTTCGCACTTGTGTTAGTGTTGAAAAACCACTTTTCGCACTTGTGTTAGTGTTGAAAAACCACTTTTCGCACTTGTGTTAGTGTTGAAAAACCACTTTTCGCACTTGTGTTGGTGCAGGAAACCACTTTTGCACTTGTATTAGTGTGGAAAAACCACTTTTCGCACTTGTGTTAGTGTTGAAAAGCCACTTTTCGCACTTGTGTTAGTGTTGAAAAACCACTTTTCGCACTTGTGTTGGTGCAGGAAACCACTTTTGCACTTGTATTAGTGTGGAATAAAGACTTTTTGCACTTGTGATAGTGTTGAAAAACCACTTTTCGCACTTTTGTTAGTGTTGAAAAACCACTTTTCGCACTTGTGTTGGTGCAGGAAACCACTTTTGCACTTGTATTAGTGTGGAAAAAACACTTTTCGCACTTGTGTTAATGTTGAAAAACCACTTTTCGCACTTGTGTTAGTGTTGAAAAACCACTTTTCGCACTTGTGTTAGTGTTGAAAAACCACTTTTCGCACTTGTGTTGTGCAGGAAACCACTTTTGCACTTGTATTAGTGTGGAAAAAACACTTTTTGCACTTGTGATAGTGTTGAAAAACCACTTTTCGCACTTGTGTTAGTGTTGAAAAACCACTTTTCGCACTTGTGTTGGTGCAGGAAACCACTTTTGCACTTGTATTAGTGTGGAAAAAACACTTTTCGCACTTGTGTTAGTGTTGAAAAACCACTTTTCGCACTTGTGTTCGTGTTGAAAAACCACTTTTCGCACTTGTGTTAGTGTTGAAAAACCACATTTCGCACTTGTGTTGGTGCAGGAAACCACTTTTGCACTTGTATTAGTGTGGAAAAACCACTTTTTGCACTTGTGTTAGTGTTGAAAAGCCACTTTTCGCACTTGTGTTAGTGTTGAAAAACCACTTTTCGCACTTGTGTTAGTGTTGAAAAACCACTTTTCGCACTTGTGTTGGTGCAGGAAACCACTTTTGCACTTGTATTGGTGTGGAAAAAAACACTTTTCGCTCTTGTGTTAGTGTTGAAAAACCACTTTTCGCACTTGTGTTAGTGTTGAAAAACCACTTTTCGCACTTGTGTTAGTGTTGAAAAACCACTTTTCGCACTTGTGTTGGTGCAGGAAACCACTTTTGCACTTGTATTAGTGTGGAAAACCAATTTTCGCACTTGTGTTAGTGTTGAAAAACCACTTTTCGCACTTGTGTTAGTGTTGAAAATCCACTTTTCGCACTTGTGTTGGTGCAGGAAACCACTTTTGCACTTGTATTAGTGTGGAAAAACCACTTATCGCACTTGTGGTAGTGTTGAAAAACCACTTTTCGCACTTGTGTTAGTGTTGAAAAACCACTTTTCGCACTTGTGTTGTGCAGGAAACCACTTTTGCACTTATATTAGTGAGGAAAAAACACTTTTTGCACTTGTGATAGTGTTGAAAAACCACTTTTCGCACTTGTGTTAGTGTTGAAAAACCACTTTTCACACTTGTGTTAGTGTTGAAAAAACACTTTTCGCACTTGTGTTAGTGTTGAAAAACCACTTTTGCACTTGTGTTGGAGCAGGAAACCACTTTTGCACTTGTATTAGTGTGGAAAAACACTTTTTGCACTTGTGATAGTGTTGAAAAACCACTTTTTGCAATTGTGTTAGTGTTGAAAAACCACTTTTTGCACTTGTGTTGGTGCAGGAAACCACTTTTGCACTTGTATTAGTGTGGAAAAAACACTTTTTGGCACTTGTGATAGTGTTGAAAAAACACTTTTCGCACTTGTGTTAGTGTTGAAAAACCACTTTTCGCACTTGAGTTAGTGTTGAAAACCACTTTTCGCACTTGTGTTGGTGCAGGAAACCACTTTTGCACTTGTATGAGTGTGGAAAAAACACTTTTTGCACTTGTCATAGTGTTGAAAAACCACTTTTCGCACTTGTGTTAGTGTTGAAAAACCACTTTTCGCACTTGTGTTGGTGCAGGAAACCACTTTTGCACTTGTATTAGTGTGGAAAAAACACTTTTCGCACTTGTGTTAGTGTTGAAAAACCACTTTTCGCACTGTGTTAGTGTTGAAAAACCACTTTTCGCACTTGTGTTAGTGTTGAAAAACCACTTTTCGCACTTGTGTTGGTGCAGGAAACCACTTTTGCACTTGTATTAGTGTGGAAAAACCACTTTTCGCACTTGTGTTATTGTTGAAATGCCACTTTTCGCACTTGTGTTAGTGTTGAAAAACCACTTTTCGCACTTGTGTTGGTGCAGGAAACCACTTTTGCACTTGTATTAGTGTGGAATAAAGACTTTTTGCACTTGTGATAATGTTGAAAAACCACTTTTCGCACTTTTGTTAGTGTTGAAAAACCACTTTTCGCACTTGTGTTGGTGCAGGAAACCACTTTTGCACTTGTATTAGTGTGGAAAAATCACTTTTCGCACTTGTGTTAGTGTTGAAAAACCACTTTTCGCACTTGTGTTAGTGTTGAAAAACCACTTATCGCACTTGTGTTAGTGTTGAAAAACCACTTTCGCACTTGTGTTGGTGCAGGAAACCACTTTTGCACTTGTATTAGTGTGGAAAAACACTTTTCGCTCTTGTGTTAGGTGTTGAAAAACCACTTTTTGCACTTGTGTTAGTGTTGAAAAACCACTTTTCGCACTTGTGTTAGTGTTGAAAAACCACTTTTCGCACTTGTGTTGGTGCAGGAAACCACTTTTGCACTTGTATTCGTGTGGAAAAACCACTTTTCGCACTTGTGTTAGTGTTGAAAAACCACTTTTCGCACTTGTGTTAGTGTTGAAAAACCACTTTCGCACATGTGTTGGTGCAGGAAACCACTTTTGCACTTGTATTAGTGTGGAAAAAACACTTTTTGCACTTGTGATAGTGTTGAAAACCACTTTTCGCACTTGTGTTAGTGTTGAAAAACCACTTTTCGCACTTGTGTTAGTGTTGAAAAACCACTTTTCGCACTTGTGTTGGTGCAGGAAACCACTTTTGCACTTGTATTAGTGTGGAAAAAACACTTTTCGCACTTGTGTTAGTGTTGAAAAACCACTTTTCGCACTTGTGTTAGTGTTGAAAAAACACTTTTTGCACTTTTGATAGTGTTGAAAAACCACTTTTCGCACTTGTGTTGGTGCAGGAAACCACTATTGCACTTGTATTAGTGTGGAAAACCACTTTTCGCACTTGTGTTAGTGTTGGAAAACCACTTTTCGCATTTGTGTTAGTGTTGAAAAACCACTTTTCGCACTTGTGTTGGTGCAGGAAACCACTTTTGCACTTGTATTAGTGTGGAAAAAACACTTTTGGCACTTGTGATAGTGTTGAAAAACCACTTTTCGCACTTGTGTTCGTGTTGAAAAACCACTTTTCGCACTTGTGTTAGTGTTGAAAAACCACATTTCGCACTTGTGTTGGTGCAGGAAACCACTTTTGCACTTGTATTAGTGTGGAAAAACCACTTTTTGCACTTGTGTTAGTGTTGAAAAGCCACTTTTCGCACTTGTGTTAGTGTTGAAAAACCACTTTTCGCACTTGTGTTAGTGTTGAAAAACCACTTTTCGCACTTGTGTTGGTGCAGGAAACCACTTTTGCACTTGTATTAGTGTGGAAAAAACACTTTTCGCTCTTGTGTTAGTGTTGAAAAACCACTTTTCGCACTTGTGTTAGTGTTGAAAAACCACTTTTCGCACTTGTGTTAGTGTTGAAAAACCACTTTTCGCACTTGTGTTGGTGCAGGAAACCACTTTTGCACTTGTATTAGTGTGGAAAAACCAATTTTCGCACTTGTGTTAGTGTTGAAAAACCACTTTTCGCACTTGTGTTAGTGTTGAAAATCCACTTTTCGCACTTGTGTTGGTGCAGGAAACCACTTTTGCACTTGTATTAGTGTGGAAAAACCACTTATCGCACTTGTGGTAGTGTTGAAAAACCACTTTTCGCACTTGTGTTAGTGTTGAAAAACCACTTTTCGCACTTGTGTTGGTGCAGGAAACCACTTTTGCACTTATATTAGTGAGGAAAAAACACTTTTTGCACTTGTGATAGTGTTGAAAAACCACTTTTCGCACTTGTGTTAGTGTTGAAAAACCACTTTTCACACTTGTGTTAGTGTTGAAAAAACACTTTTCGCACTTGTGTTAGTGTTGAAAAACCACTTTTTGCACTTGTGTTGGAGCAGGAAACCACTTTTGCACTTGTATTAGTGTGGAAAAACACTTTTTGCACTTGTGATAGTGTTGAAAAACCACTTTTTGCAATTGTGTTAGTGTTGAAAAACCACTTTTTGCACTTGTGTTGGTGCAGGAAACCACTTTTGCACTTGTATTAGTGTGGAAAAAACACTTTTTGCACTTGTGATAGTGTTGAAAAAACACTTTTCGCACTTGTGTTAGTGTTGAAAAACCACTTTTCGCACTTGAGTTAGTGTTGAAAAACCACTTTTCGCACTTGTGTTGGTGCAGGAAACCACTTTTGCACTTGTATGAGTGTGGAAAAAACACTTTTTGCACTTGTCATAGTGTTGAAAAACCACTTTTCGCACTTGTGTTAGTGTTGAAAAACCACTTTTCGCACTTGTGTTGGTGCAGGAAACCACTTTTGCACTTGTATTAGTGTGGAAAAAACACTTTTCGCACTTGTGTTAGTGTTGAAAAACCACTTTTCGCACTTGTGTTAGTGTTGAAAAACCACTTTTCGCACTTGTGTTAGTGTTGAAAAACCACTTTTCGCACTTGTGTTGGTGCAGGAAACCACTTTTGCACTTGTATTAGTGTGGAAAAACCACTTTTCGCACTTGTGTTATTGTTGAAAAGCCACTTTTCGCACTTGTGTTAGTGTTGAAAAACCACTTTTCGCACTTGTGTTGGTGCAGGAAACCACTTTTGCACTTGTATTAGTGTGGAATAAAGACTTTTTGCACTTGTGATAATGTTGAAAAACCACTTTTCGCACTTTTGTTAGTGTTGAAAAACCACTTTTCGCACTTGTGTTGGTGCAGGAAACCACTTTTGCACTTGTATTAGTGTGGAAAAATCACTTTTCGCACTTGTGTTAGTGTTGAAAAACCACTTTTCGCACTTGTGTTAGTGTTGAAAAACCACTTATCGCACTTGTGTTAGTGTTGAAAAACCACTTTTCGCACTTGTGTTGGTGCAGGAAACCACTTTTGCACTTGTATTAGTGTGGAAAAACACTTTTCGCTCTTGTGTTAGTGTTGAAAAACCACTTTTTGCACTTGTGTTAGTGTTGAAAAACCACTTTTCGCACTTGTGTTAGTGTTGAAAAACCACTTTTCGCACTTGTGTTGGTGCAGGAAACCACTTTTGCACTTGTATTCGTGTGGAAAAACCACTTTTCGCACTTGTGTTAGTGTTGAAAAACCACTTTTCGCACTTGTGTTAGTGTTGAAAAACCACTTTCGCACATGTGTTGGTGCAGGAAACCACTTTTGCACTTGTATTAGTGTGGAAAAAACACTTTTTGCACTTGTGATAGTGTTGAAAACCACTTTTCGCACTTGTGTTAGTGTTGAAAAACCACTTTTCGCACTTGTGTTAGTGTTGAAAAACCACTTTTCGCACTTGTGTTGGTGCAGGAAACCACTTTTGCACTTGTATTAGTGTGGAAAAAACACTTTTCGCACTTGTGTTAGTGTTGAAAAACCACTTTTCGCACTTGTGTTAGTGTTGAAAAAACACTTTTTGCACTTTTGATAGTGTTGAAAAACCACTTTTCGCACTTGTGTTGGTGCAGGAAACCACTATTGCACTTGTATTAGTGTGGAAAACCACTTTTCGCACTTGTGTTAGTGTTGGAAAACCACTTTTCGCATTTGTGTTAGTGTTGAAAAACCACTTTTCGCACTTGTGTTGGTGCAGGAAACCACTTTTGCACTTGTATTAGTGTGGAAAAAACACTTTTGGCACTTGTGATAGTGTTGAAAAACCACTTTTCGCACCTGTGTTAGTGTTGAAAAACCACTTTTCGCACTTGAGTTAGTGTTGAAAAACCACTTTTCGCACTTGTGTTGGTGCAGGAAACCACTTTTGCACTTGTATGAGTGTGGAAAAAACACTTTTTGCACTTGTGTTAGTGTTGAAAAACCACTTTTCGCACTTGTGTTAGTGTTGAAAAACCACTTTTCGCACTTGTGTTAGTGTTGAAAAACCACTTTTCGCACTTGTGTTGGTGCAGGAAACCACTTTTGCACTTGTATTGGTGTGGAAAAACCACTTTTCGCACTTGTGTTAGTGTTGAAAAGCCACTTTTCGCACTTGTGTTAGTGTTGAAAAACCACTTTTCGCACTTGTGTTGGTGCAGGAAACCACTTTTGCACTTGTATTAGTGTGGAATAAAGACTTTTTGCACTTGTGATAGTGTTGAAAAACCACTTTTCGCACTTTTGTTAGTGTTGAAAAACCACTTTTCGCACTTGTGTTGGTGCAGGAAACCACTTTTGCACTTGTCTTAGTGTGGAAAAAACACTTTTCGCACTTGTGTTAATGTTGAAAAACCACTTTTCGCACTTGTGTTAGTGTTGAAAAACCACTTTTCGCACTTGTGTTAGTGTTGAAAAACCACTTTTCGCACTTGTGTTGGTGCAGGAAACCACTTTTGCACTTGTATTAGTGTGGAAAAAACACTTTTTGCACTTGTGATAGTGTTGAAAAACCACTTTTCGCACTTGTGTTAGTGTTGAAAAACCACTTTTCGCACTTGTGTTGGTGCAGGAAACCACTTTTGCACTTGTATTAGTGTGGAAAAAACACTTTTCGCACTTGTGTTAGTGTTGAAAAACCACATTTCGCACTTGTGTTAGTGTTGAAAAACCACTTTTCGCAGTTGTGTTGGTGCAGGAAACCACTTTTGCACTTGTATTAGTGTGGAAAAACCACTTTTCGCACTTGTGTTAGTGTTGAAAAACCACTTTTCGCACTTGTGTTAGTGTTGAAAAACCACTTTTCGCACTTGTGTTGGTGCAGGAAACCACTTTTGCACTTGTATTAGTGTGGAAAAAACACTTTTCGCACTTGTGTTAGTGTTGAAAAACCACTTTTCGCACTTGTGTTAGTGTTGAAAAACCACTTTTCGCAGTTGTGTTGGTGCAGGAAACCAGTTTTGCACTTGTATTAGTGTGGAAAAAACACTTTTCGCACTTGTGTTAGTGTTGAAAAACCACTTTTCGCACTTGTGTTAGTGTTGAAAAACCACTTTTCGCACTTGTGTTAGTGTTGAAAAACCACTTTTCGCACTTGTGTTGGTGCAGGAAACCACTTTTGCACTTGTATTAGTGTGGAAAAACTACTTTTCGCACTTGTGTTAGTGTTGAAAAGCCACTTTTCGCACTTGTGTTAGTGTTGTAAAACCACTTTTCGCACTTGTGTTGGTGCAGGAAACCACTTTTGCACTTGTATTAGTGTGGAAAAAAGACTTTTTGCACTTGTGATAGTGTTGAAAAACCACTTTTCGCACTTGTGTTGGTGCAGGAAACCACTTTTGCACTTGTATTAGTGTGGAAAAAACACTTTTCGCACTTGTGTTAGTGTTGAAAAACCACTTTTCGCACTTGTGTTAGTGTTGAAAAACCACTTTTCGCACTTGTGTTGGTGCAGGAAACCACTTTTGCACTTGTATTAGTGTGTCAAAAACACTTTTCGCACTTGTGTTAGTGTTGAAAAACCACATTTCGCACTTGTGTTAGTGTTGAAAAACCACTTTTCGCACTTGTGTTGGTGCAGGAAACCACTTTTGCACTTGTATTAGTGTGGAAAAACCACTTTTCGCACTTGTGTTAGTGTTGAAAAACCACTTTTCGCACTTGTGTTAGTGTTGAAAAACCACTTTTCGCAATTGTGTTGGTGCAGCAAACCAGTTTTGCACTTGTATTAGTGTGGAAAAAACACTTTTTGCACTTGTAATAGTGTTGAAAAACCACTTTTCGCACTTGTGTTAGTGTTGAAAATCCACTTTTCGCACTTGTGTTGGTGCAGGAAACCACTTTTGCACTTGTATTAGTGTGGAAAAACCACTTATCGCACTTGTGGTAGTGTTGAAAAACCACTTTTCGCACTTGTGTTAGTGTTGAAAAACCACTTTTCGCACTTGTGTTGGTGCAGGAAACCACTTTTGCACTTATATTAGTGAGGAAAAAACACTTTTTGCACTTGTGATAGTGTTGAAAAACCACTTTTCGCACTTGTGTTAGTGTTGAAAAACCACTTTTCACACTTGTGTTAGTGTTGAAAAAACACTTTTCGCACTTGTGTTAGTGTTGAAAAACCACTTTTTGCACTTGTGTTGGAGCAGGAAACCACTTTTGCACTTGTATTAGTGTGGAAAAACACTTTTTGCACTTGTGATAGTGTTGAAAAACCACTTTTTGCAATTGTGTTAGTGTTGAAAAACCACTTTTTGCACTTGTGTTGGTGCAGGAAACCACTTTTGCACTTGTATTAGTGTGGAAAAAACACTTTTTGCACTTGTGATAGTGTTGAAAAAACACTTTTCGCACTTGTGTTAGTGTTGAAAAACCACTTTTCGCACTTGAGTTAGTGTTGAAAAACCACTTTTCGCACTTGTGTTGGTGCAGGAAACCACTTTTGCACTTGTATGAGTGTGGAAAAAACACTTTTTGCACTTGTCATAGTGTTGAAAAACCACTTTTCGCACTTGTGTTAGTGTTGAAAAACCACTTTTCGCACTTGTGTTGGTGCAGGAAACCACTTTTGCACTTGTATTAGTGTGGAAAAAACACTTTTCGCACTTGTGTTAGTGTTGAAAAACCACTTTTCACACTTGTGTTAGTGTTGAAAAACCACTTTTCGCACTTGTGTTAGTGTTGAAAAACCACTTTTCGCACTTGTGTTGGTGCAGGAAACCACTTTTGCACTTGTATTAGTGTGGAAAAACCACTTTTCGCACTTGTGTTATTGTTGAAAAGCCACTTTTCGCACTTGTGTTAGTGTTGAAAAACCACTTTTCGCACTTGTGTTGGTGCAGGAAACCACTTTTGCACTTGTATTAGTGTGGAATAAAGACTTTTTGCACTTGTGATAATGTTGAAAAACCACTTTTCGCACTTTTGTTAGTGTTGAAAAACCACTTTTCGCACTTGTGTTGGTGCAGGAAACCACTTTTGCACTTGTATTAGTGTGGAAAAATCACTTTTCGCACTTGTGTTAGTGTTGAAAAACCACTTTTCGCACTTGTGTTAGTGTTGAAAAACCACTTATCGCACTTGTGTTAGTGTTGAAAAACCACTTTTCGCACTTGTGTTGGTGCAGGAAACCACTTTTGCACTTGTATTAGTGTGGAAAAACACTTTTCGCTCTTGTGTTAGTGTTGAAAAACCACTTTTTGCACTTGTGTTAGTGTTGAAAAACCACTTTTCGCACTTGTGTTAGTGTTGAAAAACCACTTTTCGCACTTGTGTTGGTGCAGGAAACCACTTTTGCACTTGTATTCGTGTGGAAAAACCACTTTTCGCACTTGTGTTAGTGTTGAAAAACCACTTTTCGCACTTGTTTTAGTGTTGAAAAACCACTTTCGCACATGTGTTGGTGCAGGAAACCACTTTTGCACTTGTATTAGTGTGGAAAAAACACTTTTTGCACTTGTGATAGTGTTGAAAAACCACTTTTCGCACTTGTGTTAGTGTTGAAAAACCACTTTTCGCACTTGTGTTAGTGTTGAAAAACCACTTTTCGCACTTGTGTTGGTGCAGGAAACCACTTTTGCACTTGTATTAGTGTGGAAAAAACACTTTTCGCACTTGTGTTAGTGTTGAAAAACCACTTTTCGCACTTGTGTTAGTGTTGAAAAAACACTTTTTGCACTTTTGATAGTGTTGAAAAACCACTTTTCGCACTTGTGTTGGTGCAGGAAACCACTATTGCACTTGTATTAGTGTGGAAAACCACTTTTCGCACTTGTGTTAGTGTTGGAAAACCACTTTTCGCATTTGTGTTAGTGTTGAAAAACCACTTTTCGCACTTGTGTTGGTGCAGGAAACCACTTTTGCACTTGTATTAGTGTGGAAAAAACACTTTTGGCACTTGTGATAGTGTTGAAAAACCACTTTTCGCACCTGTGTTAGTGTTGAAAAACCACTTTTCGCACTTGAGTTAGTGTTGAAAAACCACTTTTCGCACTTGTGTTGGTGCAGGAAACCACTTTTGCACTTGTATGAGTGTGGAAAAAACACTTTTTGCACTTGTGTTAGTGTTGAAAAACCACTTTTCGCACTTGTGTTAGTGTTGAAAAACCACTTTTCGCACTTGTGTTAGTGTTGAAAAACCACTTTTCGCACTTGTGTTGGTGCAGGAAACCACTTTTGCACTTGTATTGGTGTGGAAAAACCACTTTTCGCACTTGTGTTAGTGTTGAAAAGCCACTTTTCGCACTTGTGTTAGTGTTGAAAAACCACTTTTCGCACTTGTGTTGGTGCAGGAAACCACTTTTGCACTTGTATTAGTGTGGAATAAAGACTTTTTGCACTTGTGATAGTGTTGAAAAACCACTTTTCACACTTTTGTTAGTGTTGAAAAACCACTTTTCGCACTTGTGTTGGTGCAGGAAACCACTTTTGCACTTGTCTTAGTGTGGAAAAAACACTTTTCGCACTTGTGTTAATGTTGAAAAACCACTTTTCGCACTTGTGTAAGTGTTGAAAAACCACTTTTCGCACTTGTGTTAGTGTTGAAAAACCACTTTTCGCACTTGTGTTGGTGCAGGAAACCACTTTTGCACTTGTATTAGTGTGGAAAAAACACTTTTTGCACTTGTGATAGTGTTGAAAAACCACTTTTCGCACTTGTGTTAGTGTTGAAAAACCACTTTTCGCACTTGTGTTGGTGCAGGAAACCACTTTTGCACTTGTATTAGTGTGGAAAAAACACTTTTCGCACTTGTGTTAGTGTTGAAAAACCACTTTTCGCACTTGTGTTCGTGTTGAAAAACCACTTTTCGCACTTGTGTTAGTGTTGAAAAACCACATTTCGCACTTGTGTTGGTGCAGGAAACCACTTTTGCACTTGTATTAGTGTGGAAAAACCACTTTTTGCACTTGTGTTAGTGTTGAAAAGCCACTTTTCGCACTTGTGTTAGTGTTGAAAAACCACTTTTCGCACTTGTGTTAGTGTTGAAAAACCACTTTTCGCACTTGTGTTGGTGCAGGAAACCACTTTTGCACTTGTATTAGTGTGGAAAAAACACTTTTCGCTCTTGTGTTAGTGTTGAAAAACCACTTTTCGCACTTGTGTTAGTGTTGAAAAACCACTTTTCGCACTTGTGTTAGTGTTGAAAAACCACTTTTCGCACTTGTGTTGGTGCAGGAAACCACTTTTGCACTTGTATTAGTGTGGAAAAACCAATTTTCGCACTTGTGTTAGTGTTGAAAAACCACTTTTCGCACTTGTGTTAGTGTTGAAAAACCACTTTTCGCACATGTGTTGGTGCAGGAAACCACTTTTGCACTTGTATTAGTGTGGAAAAAACACTTTTTGCACTTGTGATAGTGTTGAAAAACCACTTTTCGCACTTGTGTTAGTGTTGAAAAACCACTTTTCGCACTTGTGTTAGTGTTGAAAAACCACTTTTCGCACTTGTGTTGGTGCAGGAAACCACTTTTGCACTTGTATGAGTGTGGAAAAAACACCTTTTGCACTTGTCATAGTGTTGAAAAACCACTTTTCGCACTTGTGGTAGTGTTGAAAAACCACTTTTCGCACTTGTGTTGGTGCAGGAAACCACTTTTGCACTTGTCATAGTGTTGAAAAACCACTTTTCGCACTTGTGTTAGTGTTGAAAAACCACTTTTCGCACTTGTGTTAGTGTTGAAAAACCACTTTTCGCACTTGTGTTAGTGTTGAAAAACCACTTTTCGCACTTGTGTTGGTGCAGGAAACCACTTTTGCACTTGTATTAGTGTGGAAAAACCACTTTTCGCACTTGTGTTAGTGTTGAAAAGCCACTTTTCGCACTTGTGTTAGTGTTGAAAAACCACTTTTCGCACTTGTGTTGGTGCAGGAAACCACTTTTGCACTTGTATTAGTGTGGAATAAAGACTTTTTGCACTTGTGATAGTGTTGAAAAACCACTTTTCGCACTTTTGTTAGTGTTGAAAAACCACTTTTCGCACTTGTGTTGGTGCAGGAAACCACTTTTGCACTTGTATTAGTGTGGAAAAAACACTTTTCGCACTTGTGTTAATGTTGAAAAACCACTTTTCGCACTTGTGTTAGTGTTGAAAAACCACTTTTCGCACTTGTGTTAGTGTTGAAAAACCACTTTTCGCACTTGTGTTGGTGCAGGAAACCACTTTTGCACTTGTATTAGTGTGGAAAAAACACTTTTTTGCACTTGTGATAGTGTTGAAAAACCACTTTTCGCACTTGTGTTAGTGTTGAAAAACCACTTTTCGCACTTGTGTTGGTGCAGGAAACCACTTTTGCACTTGTATTAGTGTGGAAAAAACACTTTTCGCACTTGTGTTAGTGTTGAAAAACCACTTTTCGCACTTGTGTTAGTGTTGAAAAACCACTTTTCGCACTTGTGTTAGTGTTGAAAAACCACTTTTCGCACTTGTGTTGGTGCAGGAAACCACTTTTGCACTTGTATTAGTGTGGAAAAAACACTTTTCGCTCTTGTGTTAGTGTTGAAAAACCACTTTTCGCACTTGTGTTAGTGTTGAAAAACCACTTTTCGCACTTGTGTTAGTGTTGAAAAACCAATTTTCGCACTTGTGTTGGTGCAGGAAACCACTTTTGCACTTGTATTAGTGTGGAAAAACCAATTTTCGCACTTGTGTTAGTGTTGAAAAACCACTTTTCGCACTTGTGTTAGTGTTGAAAATCCACTTTTCGCACTTGTGTTGGTGCAGGAAACCACTTTTGCACTTGTATTAGTGTGGAAAAACCACTTATCGCACTTGTGGTAGTGTTGAAAAACCACTTTTCGCACTTGTGTTAGTGTTGAAAAACCACTTTTCGCACTTGTGTTGGTGCAGGAAACCACTTTTGCACTTATATTAGTGAGGAAAAAACACTTTTTGCACTTGTGATAGTGTTGAAAAACCACTTTTCGCACTTGTGTTAGTGTTGAAAAACCACTTTTCACACTTGTGTTAGTGTTGAAAAAACACTTTTCGCACTTGTGTTAGTGTTGAAAAACCACTTTTTGCACTTGTGTTGGAGCAGGAAACCACTTTTGCACTTGTATTAGTGTGGAAAAACACTTTTTGCACTTGTGATAGTGTTGAAAAACCACTTTTTGCAATTGTGTTAGTGTTGAAAAACCACTTTTTGCACTTGTGTTGGTGCAGGAAACCACTTTTGCACTTGTATTAGTGTGGAAAAAACACTTTTTGCACTTGTGATAGTGTTGAAAAAACACTTTTCGCACTTGTGTTAGTGTTGAAAAACCACTTTTCGCACTTGAGTTAGTGTTGAAAAAACCACTTTTCGCACTTGTGTTGGTGCAGGGAAACCACTTTTGCACTTGTATGAGTGTGGAAAAAACACTTTTTGCACTTGTCATAGTGTTGAAAAACCACTTTTCGCACTTGTGTTAGTGTTGAAAAACCACTTTTCGCACTTGTGTTGGTGCAGGAAACCACTTTTGCACTTGTATTAGTGTGGAAAAAACACTTTTTCGCACTTGTGTTAGTGTTGAAAAACCACTTTTCGCACTTGTGTTAGTGTTGAAAAACCACTTTTCGCACTTGTGTTAGTGTTGAAAAACCACTTTTTCGCACGTTGTGTTGGTGCAGGAAACCACTTTTGCACTTGTATTAGTGTGGAAAAACCACTTTTCGCACTTGTGTTATTGTTGAAAAGCCACTTTTCGCGACTTGTGTTAGTGTTGAAAAACCACTTTTCGCACTTGTGTTGGTGCAGGAAACCACTTTTTGCACTTGTATTAGTGTGGAATAAAGACTTTTTGCACTTGTGATAATGTTGAAAAACCACTTTTCGCACTTTTGTTAGTGTTTGAAAAACCACTTTTCGCACTTGTGTTGGTGCAGGGAAACCACTTTTGCACTTGTATTAGTGTGGAAAAAATCACTTTTCGCACTTGTGTTAGTGTTGAAAAACCACTTTTCGCACTTGTGTTAGTGTTGAAAAACCACTTATCGCACTTGTGTTAGTGTTGAAAAACCACTTTTCGCACTTGTGTTGGTGCAGGAAACCACTTTTTGCACTTGTATTAGTGTGGAAAAACACTTTTCGCTCTTGTGTTAGTGTTGAAAAACCACTTTTTGCACTTGTGTTAGTGTTGAAAAACCACTTTTTCGCCACTTGTGTTAGTGTTGAAAAACCACTTTTCGCACTTGTGTTGGTGCAGGAAACCACTTTTGCACTTGTATTCGTGTGGAAAAACCACTTTTCCTTCTGCACTTGTGTTAGTGTTGAAAAACCACTTTTTCGCACTTGTGTTAGTGTTGAAAAACCACTTTCGCACATGTGTTGGTGCAGGAAACCACTTTTGCACTTGTATTAGTGTGGAAAAAAACACTTTTTGCACTTGTGATAGTGTTGAAAACCACTTTTCGCACTTGTGTTAGTGTTGAAAAACCACTTTTTCGCACTTGTGTTAGTGTTGAAAAACCACTTTTCCGCACTTGTGTTGGTGCAGGAAACCACTTTTGCACTTGTATTAGTGTGGAAAAAAACACTTTTCGCACTTGTGTTAGTGTTGAAAAACCACTTTTCGCACTTGTGTTAGTGTTGAAAAAACCACTTTTTGCACTTTTGATAGTGTTGAAAAAACCACTTTTCGCACGTTGTGTTGTGTGCAGGAAACCACTATTGCACTTGTATTAGTGTGGAAAACCACTTTTCGCACTTGTGTTAGTGTTGGAAAACCACTTTTCGCATTTGTGTTAGTGTTGAAAAACCACTTTTTCGCACTTGTGTTGGTGCAGGGAAACCACTTTTGCACTTGTATTAGTGTGGAAAAAACACTTTTGGCACTTGTGATAGTGTTGAAAAACCACTTTTCGCACTTGTGTTCGTGTTGAAAAACCACTTTTCGCACTTGTGTTAGTGTTGAAAAACCACATTTCGCACTTGTGTTGGTGCAGGAAACCACTTTTGCACTTGTATTAGTGTGGAAAAACCACTTTTTGCACTTGTGTTAGTGTTGAAAAGCCACTTTTCGCACTTGTGTTAGTGTTGAAAAACCACTTTTCGCACTTGTGTTAGTGTTGAAAAACCACTTTTCGCACTTGTGTTGGTGCAGGAAACCACTTTTGCACTTGTATTAGTGTGGAAAAAACACTTTTCGCTCTTGTGTTAGAGTTGAAAAACCACTTTTCGCACTTGTGTTAGTGTTGAAAAACACTTTTCGCACGTTGTGTTTAGTGTTGAAAAACCACTTTTCGCACTTCTTCGTGTTGGTGCAGGAAACCACTTTTGCACTTGTATTAGTGTGGAAAAACCAATTTTCGCACTTGTTTAGTGTTGAAAATCCACTTTTCGCACTTGTGTTGGTGCAGGAAACCACTTTTGCACTTGTATTAGTGTGGAAAAAACACTTTTTGCACTTGTGATAGTGTTGAAAAACCACTTTTCGCACTTGTGTTAGTGTTGAAAAACCACTTTTCGCACTTGTGTTGGTGCAGGAAACCACTTTTGCACTTGTATTAGTGTGGAAAAAACACTTTTCGCACTTGTGTTAGTGTTGAAAAACCACTTTTCGCACTTGTGTTAGTGTTGAAAAACCACTTTTCGCACTTGTGTTAGTGTTGAAAAACCACTTTTCGCACTTGTGTTGGTGCAGGAAACCACTTTTGCACTTGTATTAGTGTGGAAAAAACACTTTTCGCTCTTGTGTTAGTGTTGAAAAACCACTTTTCGCACTTGTGTTAGTGTTGAAAAACCACTTTTCGCACTTGTGTTAGTGTTGAAAAACCAATTTTCGCACTTGTGTTGGTGCAGGAAACCACTTTTGCACTTGTATTAGTGTGGAAAAACCAATTTTCGCACTTGTGTTAGTGTTGAAAAACCACTTTTCGCACTTGTGTTAGTGTTGAAAATCCACTTTTCGCACTTGTGTTGGTGCAGGAAACCACTTTTGCACTTGTATTAGTGTGGAAAAACCACTTATCGCACTTGTGGTAGTGTTGAAAAACCACTTTTCGCACTTGTGTTAGTGTTGAAAAACCACTTTTCGCACTTGTGTTGGTGCAGGAAACCACTTTTGCACTTATATTAGTGAGGAAAAAACACTTTTTGCACTTGTGATAGTGTTGAAAAACCACTTTTCGCACTTGTGTTAGTGTTGAAAAACCACTTTTCACACTTGTGTTAGTGTTGAAAAAACACTTTTCGCACTTGTGTTAGTGTTGAAAAACCACTTTTTGCACTTGTGTTGGAGCAGGAAACCACTTTTGCACTTGTATTAGTGTGGAAAAACACTTTTTGCACTTGTGATAGTGTTGAAAAACCACTTTTTGCAATTGTGTTAGTGTTGAAAAACCACTTTTTGCACTTGTGTTGGTGCAGGAAACCACTTTTGCACTTGTATTAGTGTGGAAAAAACACTTTTTGCACTTGTGATAGTGTTGAAAAAACACTTTTCGCACTTGTGTTAGTGTTGAAAAACCACTTTTCGCACTTGAGTTAGTGTTGAAAAACCACTTTTCGCACTTGTGTTGGTGCAGGAAACCACTTTTGCACTTGTATGAGTGTGGAAAAAACACTTTTTGCACTTGTCATAGTGTTGAAAAACCACTTTTCGCACTTGTGTTAGTGTTGAAAAACCACTTTTCGCACTTGTGTTGGTGCAGGAAACCACTTTTGCACTTGTATTAGTGTGGAAAAAACACTTTTCGCACTTGTGTTAGTGTTGAAAAACCACTTTTCGCACTTGTGTTAGTGTTGAAAAACCACTTTTCGCACTTGTGTTAGTGTTGAAAAACCACTTTTCGCACTTGTGTTGGTGCAGGAAACCACTTTTGCACTTGTATTAGTGTGGAAAAACCACTTTTCGCACTTGTGTTATTGTTGAAAAGCCACTTTTCGCACTTGTGTTAGTGTTGAAAAACCACTTTTCGCACTTGTGTTGGTGCAGGAAACCACTTTTGCACTTGTATTAGTGTGGAATAAAGACTTTTTGCACTTGTGATAATGTTGAAAAACCACTTTTCGCACTTTTGTTAGTGTTGAAAAACCACTTTTCGCACTTGTGTTGGTGCAGGAAACCACTTTTGCACTTGTATTAGTGTGGAAAAATCACTTTTCGCACTTGTGTTAGTGTTGAAAAACCACTTTTCGCACTTGTGTTAGTGTTGAAAAACCACTTATCGCACTTGTGTTAGTGTTGAAAAACCACTTTTCGCACTTGTGTTGGTGCAGGAAACCACTTTTGCACTTGTATTAGTGTGGAAAAACACTTTTCGCTCTTGTGTTAGTGTTGAAAAACCACTTTTTGCACTTGTGTTAGTGTTGAAAAACCACTTTTCGCACTTGTGTTAGTGTTGAAAAACCACTTTTCGCACTTGTGTTGGTGCAGGAAACCACTTTTGCACTTGTATTCGTGTGGAAAAACCACTTTTCGCACTTGTGTTAGTGTTGAAAAACCACTTTTCGCACTTGTGTTAGTGTTGAAAAACCACTTTCGCACATGTGTTGGTGCAGGAAACCACTTTTGCACTTGTATTAGTGTGGAAAAAACACTTTTTGCACTTGTGATAGTGTTGAAAACCACTTTTCGCACTTGTGTTAGTGTTGAAAAACCACTTTTCGCACTTGTGTTAGTGTTGAAAAACCACTTTTCGCACTTGTGTTGGTGCAGGAAACCACTTTTGCACTTGTATTAGTGTGGAAAAAACACTTTTCGCACTTGTGTTAGTGTTGAAAAACCACTTTTCGCACTTGTGTTAGTGTTGAAAAAACACTTTTTGCACTTTTGATAGTGTTGAAAAACCACTTTTCGCACTTGTGTTGGTGCAGGAAACCACTATTGCACTTGTATTAGTGTGGAAAACCACTTTTCGCACTTGTGTTAGTGTTGGAAAACCACTTTTCGCATTTGTGTTAGTGTTGAAAAACCACTTTTCGCACTTGTGTTGGTGCAGGAAACCACTTTTGCACTTGTATTAGTGTGGAAAAAACACTTTTGGCACTTGTGATAGTGTTGAAAAACCACTTTTCGCACTTGTGTTCGTGTTGAAAAACCACTTTTCGCACTTGTGTTAGTGTTGAAAAACCACATTTCGCACTTGTGTTGGTGCAGGAAACCACTTTTGCACTTGTATTAGTGTGGAAAAACCACTTTTTGCACTTGTGTTAGTGTTGAAAAGCCACTTTTCGCACTTGTGTTAGTGTTGAAAAACCACTTTTCGCACTTGTGTTAGTGTTGAAAAACCACTTTTCGCACTTGTGTTGGTGCAGGAAACCACTTTTGCACTTGTATTAGTGTGGAAAAAACACTTTTCGCTCTTGTGTTAGTGTTGAAAAACCACTTTTCGCACTTGTGTTAGTGTTGAAAAACCACTTTTCGCACTTGTGTTAGTGTTGAAAAACCACTTTTCGCACTTGTGTTGGTGCAGGAAACCACTTTTGCACTTGTATTAGTGTGGAAAAACCAATTTTCGCACTTGTGTTAGTGTTGAAAAACCACTTTTCGCACTTGTGTTAGTGTTGAAAATCCACTTTTCGCACTTGTGTTGGTGCAGGAAACCACTTTTGCACTTGTATTAGTGTGGAAAAACCACTTATCGCACTTGTGGTAGTGTTGAAAAACCACTTTTCACACTTGTGTTAGTGTTGAAAAACCACTTTTCGCACTTGTGTTGGTGCAGGAAACCACTTTTGCACTTATATTAGTGAGGAAAAAACACTTTTTGCACTTGTGATAGTGTTGAAAAACCACTTTTCGCACTTGTGTTAGTGTTGAAAAACCACTTTTCACACTTGTGTTAGTGTTGAAAAAACACTTTTTGCACTTGTGTTAGTGTTGAAAAACCACTTTTTGCACTTGTGTTGGAGCAGGAAACCACTTTTGCACTTGTATTAGTGTGGAAAAACACTTTTTGCACTTGTGATAGTGTTGAAAAACCACTTTTTGCAATTGTGTTAGTGTTGAAAAACCACTTTTTGCACTTGTGTTGGTGCAGGAAACCACTTTTGCACTTGTATTAGTGTGGAAAAAACACTTTTTGCACTTGTGATAGTGTTGAAAAAACACTTTTCGCACTTGTGTTAGTGTTGAAAAACCACTTTTCGCACTTGAGTTAGTGTTGAAAAACCACTTTTCGCACTTGTGTTGGTGCAGGAAACCACTTTTGCACTTGTATGAGTGTGGAAAAAACACTTTTTGCACTTGTCATAGTGTTGAAAAACCACTTTTCGCACTTGTGTTAGTGTTGAAAAACCACTTTTCGCACTTGTGTTGGTGCAGGAAACCACTTTTGCACTTGTATTAGTGTGGAAAAAACACTTTTCGCACTTGTGTTAGTGTTGAAAAACCACTTTTCGCACTTGTGTTAGTGTTGAAAAACCACTTTTCGCACTTGTGTTAGTGTTGAAAAACCACTTTTCGCACTTGTGTTGGTGCAGGAAACCACTTTTGCACTTGTATTAGAGTGGAAAAACCACTTTTCGCACTTGTGTTATTGTTGAAAAGCCACTTTTCGCACTTGTGTTAGTGTTGAAAAACCACTTTTCGCACTTGTGTTGGTGCAGGAAACCACTTTTGCACTTGTATTAGTGTGGAATAAAGACTTTTTGCACTTGTGATAATGTTGAAAAACCACTTTTCGCACTTTTGTTAGTGTTGAAAAACCACTTTTCGCACTTGTGTTGGTGCAGGAAACCACTTTTGCACTTGTATTAGTGTGGAAAAATCACTTTTCGCACTTGTGTTAGTGTTGAAAAACCACTTTTCGCACTTGTGTTAGTGTTGAAAAACCACTTATCGCACTTGTGTTAGTGTTGAAAAACCACTTTTCGCACTTGTGTTGGTGCAGGAAACCACTTTTGCACTTGTATTAGTGTGGAAAAACACTTTTCGCTCTTGTGTTAGTGTTGAAAAACCACTTTTTGCACTTGTGTTAGTGTTGAAAAACCACTTTTCGCACTTGTGTTAGTGTTGAAAAACCACTTTTCGCACTTGTGTTGGTGCAGGAAACCACTTTTGCACTTGTATTCGTGTGGAAAAACCACTTTTCGCACTTGTGTTAGTGTTGAAAAACCACTTTTCGCACTTGTGTTAGTGTTGAAAAACCACTTTCGCACATGTGTTGGTGCAGGAAACCACTTTTGCACTTGTATTAGTGTGGAAAAAACACTTTTTGCACTTGTGATAGTGTTGAAAACCACTTTTCGCACTTGTGTTAGTGTTGAAAAACCACTTTTCGCACTTGTGTTAGTGTTGAAAAACCACTTTTCGCACTTGTGTTGGTGCAGGAAACCACTTTTGCACTTGTATTAGTGTGGAAAAAACACTTTTCGCACTTGTGTTAGTGTTGAAAAACCACTTTTCGCACTTGTGTTAGTGTTGAAAAAACACTTTTTGCACTTTTGATAGTGTTGAAAAACCACTTTTCGCACTTGTGTTGGTGCAGGAAACCACTATTGCACTTGTATTAGTGTGGAAAACCACTTTTCGCACTTGTGTTAGTGTTGGAAAACCACTTTTCGCATTTGTGTTAGTGTTGAAAAACCACTTTTCGCACTTGTGTTGGTGCAGGAAACCACTTTTGCACTTGTATTAGTGTGGAAAAAACACTTTTGGCACTTGTGATAGTGTTGAAAAACCACTTTTCGCACCTGTGTTAGTGTTGAAAAACCACTTTTCGCACTTGAGTTAGTGTTGAAAAACCACTTTTCGCACTTGTGTTGGTGCAGGAAACCACTTTTGCACTTGTATGAGTGTGGAAAAAACACTTTTTGCACTTGTGTTAGTGTTGAAAAACCACTTTTCGCACTTGTGTTAGTGTTGAAAAACCACTTTTCGCACTTGTGTTAGTGTTGAAAAACCACTTTTCGCACTTGTGTTGGTGCAGGAAACCACTTTTGCACTTGTATTGGTGTGGAAAAACCACTTTTCGCACTTGTGTTAGTGTTGAAAAGCCACTTTTCGCACTTGTGTTAGTGTTGAAAAACCACTTTTCGCACTTGTGTTGGTGCAGGAAACCACTTTTGCACTTGTATTAGTGTGGAATAAAGACTTTTTGCACTTGTGATAGTGTTGAAAAACCACTTTTCGCACTTTTGTTAGTGTTGAAAAACCACTTTTCGCACTTGTGTTGGTGCAGGAAACCACTTTTGCACTTGTCTTAGTGTGGAAAAAACACTTTTCGCACTTGTGTTAATGTTGAAAAACCACTTTTCGCACTTGTGTTAGTGTTGAAAAACCACTTTTCGCACTTGTGTTAGTGTTGAAAAACCACTTTTCGCACTTGTGTTGGTGCAGGAAACCACTTTTGCACTTGTATTAGTGTGGAAAAAACACTTTTTGCACTTGTGATAGTGTTGAAAAACCACTTTTCGCACTTGTGTTAGTGTTGAAAAACCACTTTTCGCACTTGTGTTGGTGCAGGAAACCACTTTTGCACTTGTATTAGTGTGGAAAAAACACTTTTCGCACTTGTGTTAGTGTTGAAAAACCACTTTTCGCACTTGTGTTCGTGTTGAAAAACCACTTTTCGCACTTGTGTTAGTGTTGAAAAACCACATTTCGCACTTGTGTTGGTGCAGGAAACCACTTTTGCACTTGTATTAGTGTGGAAAAACCACTTTTTGCACTTGTGTTAGTGTTGAAAAGCCACTTTTCGCACTTGTGTTAGTGTTGAAAAACCACTTTTCGCACTTGTGTTAGTGTTGAAAAACCACTTTTCGCACTTGTGTTGGTGCAGGAAACCACTTTTGCACTTGTATTAGTGTGGAAAAAACACTTTTCGCTCTTGTGTTAGTGTTGAAAAACCACTTTTCGCACTTGTGTTAGTGTTGAAAAACCACTTTTCGCACTTGTGTTAGTGTTGAAAAACCACTTTTCGCACTTGTGTTGGTGCAGGAAACCACTTTTGCACTTGTATTAGTGTGGAAAAACCAATTTTCGCACTTGTGTTAGTGTTGAAAAACCACTTTTCGCACTTGTGTTAGTGTTGAAAAACCACTTTTCGCACATGTGTTGGTGCAGGAAACCACTTTTGCACTTGTATTAGTGTGGAAAAAACACTTTTTGCACTTGTGATAGTGTTGAAAAACCACTTTTCGCACTTGTGTTAGTGTTGAAAAACCACTTTTCGCACTTGTGTTAGTGTTGAAAAACCACTTTTCGCACTTGTGTTGGTGCAGGAAACCACTTTTGCACTTGTATGAGTGTGGAAAAAACACCTTTTGCACTTGTCATAGTGTTGAAAAACCACTTTTCGCACTTGTGGTAGTGTTGAAAAACCACTTTTCGCACTTGTGTTGGTGCAGGAAACCACTTTTGCACTTGTCATAGTGTTGAAAAACCACTTTTCGCACTTGTGTTAGTGTTGAAAAACCACTTTTCGCACTTGTGTTAGTGTTGAAAAACCACTTTTCGCACTTGTGTTAGTGTTGAAAAACCACTTTTCGCACTTGTGTTGGTGCAGGAAACCACTTTTGCACTTGTATTAGTGTGGAAAAACCACTTTTCGCACTTGTGTTAGTGTTGAAAAGCCACTTTTCGCACTTGTGTTAGTGTTGAAAAACCACTTTTCGCACTTGTGTTGGTGCAGGAAACCACTTTTGCACTTGTATTAGTGTGGAATAAAGACTTTTTGCACTTGTGATAGTGTTGAAAAACCACTTTTCGCACTTTTGTTAGTGTTGAAAAACCACTTTTCGCACTTGTGTTGGTGCAGGAAACCACTTTTGCACTTGTATTAGTGTGGAAAAAACACTTTTCGCACTTGTGTTAATGTTGAAAAACCACTTTTCGCACTTGTGTTAGTGTTGAAAAACCACTTTTCGCACTTGTGTTAGTGTTGAAAAACCACTTTTCGCACTTGTGTTGGTGCAGGAAACCACTTTTGCACTTGTATTAGTGTGGAAAAAACACTTTTTGCACTTGTGATAGTGTTGAAAAACCACTTTTCGCACTTGTGTTAGTGTTGAAAAACCACTTTTCGCACTTGTGTTGGTGCAGGAAACCACTTTTGCACTTGTATTAGTGTGGAAAAAACACTTTTCGCACTTGTGTTAGTGTTGAAAAACCACTTTTCGCACTTGTGTTCGTGTTGAAAAACCGCTTTTCGCACTTGTGTTAGTGTTGAAAAACCACATTTCGCACTTGTGTTGGTGCAGGAAACCACTTTTGCACTTGTATTAGTGTGGAAAAACCACTTTTTGCACTTGTGTTAGTGTTGAAAAGCCACTTTTCGCACTTGTGTTAGTGTTGAAAAACCACTTTTCGCACTTGTGTTAGTGTTGAAAAACCACTTTTCGCACTTGTGTTGGTGCAGGAAACCACTTTTGCACTTGTATTAGTGTGGAAAAAACACTTTTCGCTCTTGTGTTAGTGTTGAAAAACCACTTTTCGCACTTGTGTTAGTGTTGAAAAACCACTTTTCGCACTTGTGTTAGTGTTGAAAAACTACTTTTCGCACTTGTGTTGGTGCAGGAAACCACTTTTGCACTTGTATTAGTGTGGAAAAACCAATTTTCGCACTTGTGTTAGTGTTGAAAAACCACTTTTCGCACTTGTGTTAGTGTTGAAAAACCACTTTTCGCACATGTGTTGGTGCAGGAAACCACTTTTGCACTTGTATTAGTGTGGAAAAAACACTTTTTGCACTTGTGATAGTGTTGAAAAACCACTTTTCGCACTTGTGTTAGTGTTGAAAAATCACTTTTCGCACTTGTGTTAGTGTT
Organism: Myxine glutinosa; assembly: GCF_964187855.1. Taxonomy (NCBI): domain Eukaryota; kingdom Metazoa; phylum Chordata; class Myxini; order Myxiniformes; family Myxinidae; genus Myxine; species Myxine glutinosa. The sequence goes on along the minus strand of NW_027618215.1, from coordinate 26,759 downwards.
GAAAAACCACTTTTCGCACTTGTGTTGGTGCAGGAAACCACTTTTGCACTTGTATTAGTGTGGAAAAAACACTTTTCGCACTTGTGTTAGTGTTGAAAAACCACTTTTCGCACTTGTGTTAGTGTTGAAAAACCAATTTTCGCACTTGTGTTAGTGTTGAAAAACCACTTTTCGCACTTGTGTTGGTGCAGGAAACCACTTTTGCACTTGTATTAGTGTGGAAAAAACACTTTTTGCACTTTTGATAGTGTTGAAAAACCACTTTTCGCACTTGTGTTGGTGCAGGAAACCACTATTGCACTTGTATTAGTGTGGAAAAACCACTTTTCGCACTTGTGTTAGTGTTGGAAAACCACTTTTCCATTTATGTTAGTGTTGAAAAACCACTTTTCGCACTTGTGTTGGTGCAGGAAACCACTTTTGCACTTGTATTAGTGTTGAATAAAGACTTTTTGCACTTGTGATAGTGTTGAAAAACCACTTTTCGCACTTTTGTTAGTGTTGAAAAACCACTTTTCGCACTTGTGTTGGTGCAGGAAACCACTTTTGCACTTGTATTAGTGTGGAAAAAACACTTTTCGCACTTGTGTTAATGTTGAAAAACCACTTTTCGCACTTGTGTTAGTGTTGAAAAACCACTTTTCGCACTTGTGTTAGTGTTGAAAAACCACTTTTCGCACTTGTGTTGGTGCAGGAAACCACTTTTGCACTTGTATTAGTGTGGAAAAAACACTTTTTGCACTTGTGATAGTGTTGAAAAACCACTTTTCGCACTTGTGTTAGTGTTGAAAAACCACTTTTCGCACTTGTGTTGGTGCAGGAAACCACTTTTGCACTTGTATTAGTGTGGAAAAAACACTTTTCGCACTTGTGTTAGTGTTGAAAAACCACTTTTCGCACTTGTGTTGGTGCAGGAAACCACTTTTGCACTTGTATTAGTGTGGAAAAAACACTTTTCGCTCTTGTGTTAGTGTTGAAAAACCACTTTTCGCACTTGTGTTAGTGTTGAAAAACCACTTTTCGCACTTGTGTTAGTGTTGAAAAACCACTTTTCGCACTTGTGTTAGTGTTGAAAAACCACTTTTCGCACTTGTGTTGGTGCAGGAAACCACTTTTGCACTTGTATTAGTGTAGAAAAACCACTTTTCGCACTTGTGTTAGTGTTGAAAAGCCACTTTTCGCACTTGTGTTAGTGTTGTAAAACCACTTTTCGCACTTGTGTTGGTGCAGGAAACCACTTTTGCACTTGTATTAGTGTGGAAAAAAGACTTTTTGCACTTGTGATAGTGTTGAAAAACCACTTTTCGCACTTTTGTTAGTGTTGAAAAACCACTTTTCGCACTTGTGTTGGTGCAGGGAACCACTTTTGCACTTGTATTAGTGTGGAAAAACCACTTTTCGCACTTGTGTTAGTGTTGAAAAACCACTTTTCGCACTTGTGTTAGTGTTGAAAAACCAATTTTCGCACTTGTGTTAGTGTTGAAAAACCACTTTTCGCACTTGTGTTGGTGCAGGAAACCACTTTTGCACTTGTATTAGTGTGGAAAAAACACTTTTCGCACTTGTGTTAATGTTGAAAAACCACTTTTCGCACTTGTGTTAGTGTTGAAAAACCACTTTTCGCACTTGTGTTAGTGTTGAAAAACCACTTTTCGCACTTGTGTTGGTGCAGGAAACCACTTTTGCACTTGTATTAGTGTGGAAAAAACACTTTTTGCACTTGTGATAGTGTTGAAAAACCACTTTTCGCACTTGTGTTAGTGTTGAAAAACCACTTTTCGCACTTGTGTTAGTGTTGAAAAACCACTTTTGCACTTGTGTTGGTGCAGGAAACCACTTTTGCACTTGTGTTAGTGTTGAAAAACCACTTTTCGCACTTGTGTTAGTGTTGAAAAACCACTTTTCGCACTTGTGTTCGTGTTGAAAAACCACTTTTCGCACTTGTGTTAGTGTTGAAAAACCACATTTCGCACTTGTGTTGGTGCAGGAAACCACTTTTGCACTTGTATTAGTGTGGAAAAACCACTTTTTGCACTTGTGTTAGTGTTGAAAAGCCACTTTTCGCACTTGTGTTAGTGTTGAAAAACCACTTTTCGCACTTGTGTTGGTGCAGGAAACCACTTTTGCACTTGTATTAGTGTGGAAAAAAGACTTTTTGCACTTGTGATAGTGTTGAAAAACCACTTTTCGCACTTGTGTTAGTGTTGAAAAACCACTTTTCGCACTTGTGTTGGTGCAGGAAACCACTTTTGCACTTGTATTAGTGTGGAAAAACCACTTTTTGCACTTGTGTTCATGTTGAAAAACCACTTTTCGCACTTGTGTTAGTGTTGAAAAACCACTTTTCGCACTTGTGTTAGTGTTGAAAAACCACTTTTCGCACTTGTGTTGGTGCAGGAAATCACTTTTGCACTTGTATTAGTGTGGAAAAAACACTTTTTGCACTTGTGATAGTGTTGAAAAACCACTTTTCACACTTGTGTTAGTGTTGAAAAACCACTTTTCGCACTTGTGTTGGTGCAGGAAACCACTTATCGCACTTGTGTTAGTGTTGAAAAACCACTTTTCGCACTTGTGTTAGTGTCGAAAAACCACTTTTCGCACTTGTGTTGGTGCAGGAAACCACTTTTGCACTTGTAATAGTGTGGAAAGAACACTTTTTGCACTTGTGATAGTGTTGAAAAACCACTTTTCGCACTTGTGTTAGTGTTGAAAAACCACTTTTCGCACTCGTGTTAGTGTTGAAAAACCACTTTTCGCACTTGTGTTGGTGCAGGAAACCACTTTTGCACTTGTATTAGTGTGGAAAAAAGACTTTTTGCACTTGTGATAGTGTTGAAAAACCACTTTTCGCACTTGTGTTAGTGTTGAAAAACCACTTTTCGCACTTGTGTTGGTGCAGGAAACCACTTTTGCACTTGTATTAGTGTGGAAAAACCACTTTTTGCACTTGTGTTCATGTTGAAAAACCACTTTTCGCACTTGTGTTAATGTTGAAAAACCACTTTTCGCACTTGTGTTAGTGTTGAAAAACCACTTTTCGCACTTGTGTTGGTGCAGGAAATCACTTTTGCACTTGTATTAGTGTGGAAAAAACACTTTTTGCACTTGTGATAGTGTTGAAAAACCACTTTTCACACTTGTGTTAGTGTTGAAAAACCACTTTTCGCACTTGTGTTGGTGCAGGAAACCACTTATCGCACTTGTGTTAGTGTTGAAAAACCACTTTTCGCACTTGTGTTAGTGTCGAAAAACCACTTTTCGCACTTGTGTTGGTGCAGGAAACCACTTTTGCACTTGTAATAGTGTGGAAAGAACACTTTTTGCACTTGTGATAGTGTTGAAAACCACTTTTCGCACTTGTGTTAGTGTTGAAAAACCACTTTTCGCACTCGTGTTAGTGTTGAAAAACCACTTTTCGCACTTGTGTTGGAGCAGGAAACCACTTTTGCACTTGTATTAGTGTGGAAAAAACACTTTTTGCACTTGTGATAGTGTTGAAAAACCACTTTTCGCACTTGTGTTAGTGTTGAAAAACCACTTTTCGCACTTGTGTTAGTGTTGAAAAACCACTTTTCGCACTTGTGTTGGTGCAGGAAACCACTTTTGCACTTGTATTAGTGTGGAAAAACCACTTTTTGCACTTGTGTTAGTGTTGAAAAACCACTTTTCGCACTTGTGTTGGTGCAGGAAACCACTTTTGCACTTGTATTAGTGTGGAAAAAACACTTTTTGCACTTGTGATAGTGTTGAAAAACCACTTTCCCCCCTTGTGTTAGTGTTGAAAAACCACTTTTTGCACTTGTGTTGGTGCAGGAAACCACTTTTGCACTTGTATTAGTGTGGAAAAACCACTTTTCGCACTTGTGTTAGTGTTGAAAAACCACTTTTCGCACTTGTGTTAGTGTTGAAAAACCACTTTTCGCATTTGTGTTAGTGTTGAAAAACCACTTTTCGCACTTGTGTTGGTGCAGGAAACCACTTTTGCACTTGTATTAGTTTGGAAAAAACACTTTTTGCACTTGTGATAGTGTTGAAAAACCACTTTTCGCACTTGTGTTAGTGTTGAAAAACCACTTTTCACACTTGTGTTAGTGTTGAAAAACCACTTTTCGCACTTGTGTTGGTGCAGGAAATCACTTTTGCACTTGTATTAGTGTGGAAAAAACACTTTTTGCACTTGTGATAGTGTTGAAAAACCACTTTTCGCACTTGTGTTAGTGTTGAAAAACCACTTTTCGCACTTGTGTTGGTGCAGGAAACCACTTTTGCACTTGTAATAGTGTGGAAAAAACACTTTTTGCACTTGTGATAGTGTTGAAAAACCACTTTTCGCACTTGTGTTAGTGTTGAAAAACCACTTTTCGCACTTGTGTTAGTGTTGAAAAACCACTTTTCGCACTTGTGTTGGAGCAGGAAACCACTTTTGCACTTGTATTAGTGTGGAAAAAACACTTTTTGCACTTGTGATAATGTTGAAAAACCACTTTTCGCACTTGTGTTAGTGTTGAAAAACCACTTTTCGCACTTGTGTTAGTGTTGAAAAACCACTTTTCGCACTTGTGTTCGTGTTGAAAAACCACTTTTCGCACTTGTGTTAGTGTTGAAAAACCACATTTCGCACTTGTGTTGGTGCAGGAAACCACTTTTGCACTTGTATTAGTGTGGAAAAACCACTTTTTGCACTTGTGTTAGTGTTGAAAAGCCACTTTTCGCACTTGTGTTAGTGTTGAAAAACCACTTTTCGCACTTGTGTTGGTGCAGGAAACCACTTTTGCACTTGTATTAGTGTGGAAAAAAGACTTTTTGCACTTGTGATAGTGTTGAAAAACCACTTTTCGCACTTGTGTTAGTGTTGAAAAACCACTTTTCGCACTTGTGTTGGTGCAGGAAACCACTTTTGCACTTGTATTAGTGTGGAAAAACCACTTTTTGCACTTGTGTTCATGTTGAAAAACCACTTTTCGCACTTGTGTTAGTGTTGAAAAACCACTTTTCGCACTTGTGTTAGTGTTGAAAAACCACTTTTCGCACTTGTGTTGGTGCAGGAAATCACTTTTGCACTTGTATTAGTGTGGAAAAAACACTTTTTGCACTTGTGATAGTGTTGAAAAACCACTTTTCACACTTGTGTTAGTGTTGAAAAACCACTTTTCGCACTTGTGTTGGTGCAGGAAACCACTTATCGCACTTGTGTTAGTGTTGAAAAACCACTTTTCGCACTTGTGTTAGTGTCGAAAAACCACTTTTCGCACTTGTGTTGGTGCAGGAAACCACTTTTGCACTTGTAATAGTGTGGAAAGAACACTTTTTGCACTTGTGATAGTGTTGAAAAACCACTTTTCGCACTTGTGTTAGTGTTGAAAAACCACTTTTCGCACTCGTGTTAGTGTTGAAAAACCACTTTTCGCACTTGTGTTGGTGCAGGAAACCACTTTTGCACTTGTATTAGTGTGGAAAAAAGACTTTTTGCACTTGTGATAGTGTTGAAAAACCACTTTTCGCACTTGTGTTAGTGTTGAAAAACCACTTTTCGCACTTGTGTTGGTGCAGGAAACCACTTTTGCACTTGTATTAGTGTGGAAAAACCACTTTTTGCACTTGTGTTCATGTTGAAAAACCACTTTTCGCACTTGTGTTAATGTTGAAAAACCACTTTTCGCACTTGTGTTAGTGTTGAAAAACCACTTTTCGCACTTGTGTTGGTGCAGGAAATCACTTTTGCACTTGTATTAGTGTGGAAAAAACACTTTTTGCACTTGTGATAGTGTTGAAAAACCACTTTTCACACTTGTGTTAGTGTTGAAAAACCACTTTTCGCACTTGTGTTGGTGCAGGAAACCACTTATCGCACTTGTGTTAGTGTTGAAAAACCACTTTTCGCACTTGTGTTAGTGTCGAAAAACCACTTTTCGCACTTGTGTTGGTGCAGGAAACCACTTTTGCACTTGTAATAGTGTGGAAAGAACACTTTTTGCACTTGTGATAGTGTTGAAAACCACTTTTCGCACTTGTGTTAGTGTTGAAAAACCACTTTTCGCACTCGTGTTAGTGTTGAAAAACCACTTTTCGCACTTGTGTTGGAGCAGGAAACCACTTTTGCACTTGTATTAGTGTGGAAAAAACACTTTTTGCACTTGTGATAGTGTTGAAAAACCACTTTTCGCACTTGTGTTAGTGTTGAAAAACCACTTTTCGCACTTGTGTTAGTGTTGAAAAACCACTTTTCGCACTTGTGTTGGTGCAGGAAACCACTTTTGCACTTGTATTAGTGTGGAAAAACCACTTTTTGCACTTGTGTTAGTGTTGAAAAACCACTTTTCGCACTTGTGTTGGTGCAGGAAACCACTTTTGCACTTGTATTAGTGTGGAAAAAACACTTTTTGCACTTGTGATAGTGTTGAAAAACCACTTTCCCCCCTTGTGTTAGTGTTGAAAAACCACTTTTTGCACTTGTGTTGGTGCAGGAAACCACTTTTGCACTTGTATTAGTGTGGAAAAACCACTTTTCGCACTTGTGTTAGTGTTGAAAAACCACTTTTCGCACTTGTGTTAGTGTTGAAAAACCACTTTTCGCATTTGTGTTAGTGTTGAAAAACCACTTTTCGCACTTGTGTTGGTGCAGGAAACCACTTTTGCACTTGTATTAGTTTGGAAAAAACACTTTTTGCACTTGTGATAGTGTTGAAAAACCACTTTTCGCACTTGTGTTAGTGTTGAAAAACCACTTTTCACACTTGTGTTAGTGTTGAAAAACCACTTTTCGCACTTGTGTTGGTGCAGGAAATCACTTTTGCACTTGTATTAGTGTGGAAAAAACACTTTTTGCACTTGTGATAGTGTTGAAAAACCACTTTTCGCACTTGTGTTAGTGTTGAAAAACCACTTTTCGCACTTGTGTTGGTGCAGGAAACCACTTTTGCACTTGTAATAGTGTGGAAAAAACACTTTTTGCACTTGTGATAGTGTTGAAAAACCACTTTTCGCACTTGTGTTAGTGTTGAAAAACCACTTTTCGCACTTGTGTTAGTGTTGAAAAACCACTTTTCGCACTTGTGTTGGAGCAGGAAACCACTTTTGCACTTGTATTAGTGTGGAAAAAACACTTTTTGCACTTGTGATAATGTTGAAAAACCACTTTTCGCACTTGTGTTAGTGTTGAAAAACCACTTTTCGCACTTGTGTTAGTGTTGAAAAACCACTTTTCGCACTTGTGTTGGTGCAGGAAACCACTTTTGCACTTGTATTAGTGTTGAAAAACCATTTTTCGCACTTGTGTTAGTGTTGAAAAACCACTTTTCGCACTTGTGTTGGTGCAGGAAACCACTTTTGCACTTGTATTAGTGTGGAAAAAACACTTTTCGCACTTGTGTTAGTGTTGAAAAACCACTTTTCGCACTTGTGTTAGTGTTGAAAAACCACTTTTCGCACTTGTGTTGGTGCAGGAAACCACTTTTGCACTTGTATTAGTGTGGAAAAAACACTTTTCGCTCTTGTGTTAGTGTTGAAAAACCACTTTTCGCACTTGTGTTAGTGTTGAAAAACCACTTTTCACACTTGTGTTGGTGCAGGAAACCACTTTTGCACTTGTATTAGTGTGGAAAAACCAATTTTCGCACTTGTGTTAGTGTTGAAAAACCACTTTTTGCACTTGTGTTAGTGTTGAAAAACCACTTTTCGCACATGTGTTGGTGCAGGAAACCACTTTTGCACTTGTATTAGTGTGGAAAAAACACTTTTTGCACTTGTGATAGTGTTGAAAAACCACTTTTCGCACTTGTGTTAGTGTTGAAAAACCACTTTTCGCACTTGTGTTGGTGCAGGAAATCACTTTTGCACTTGTATTAGTGTGGAAAAAACACTTTTTGCACTTGTGATAGTGTTGAAAAACCACTTTTCACACTTGTGTTAGTGTTGAAAAACCACTTTTCGCACTTGTGTTGGTGCAGGAAACCAATTATCGCACTTGTGTTAGTGTTGAAAAACCACTTTTCGCACTTGTGTTAGTGTCGAAAAACCACTTTTCGCACTTGTGTTGGTGCAGGAAACCACTTTTGCACTTGTAATAGTGTGGAAAGAACACTTTTTGCACTTGTGATAGTGTTGAAAAACCACTTTTCGCACTTGTGTTAGTGTTGAAAAACCACTTTTCGCACTCGTGTTAGTGTTGAAAAACCACTTTTCGCACTTGTGTTGGAGCAGGAAACCACTTTTGCACTTGTATTAGTGTGGAAAAAACACTTTTTGCACTTGTGATAGTGTTGAAAAACCACTTTTCGCACTTGTGTTAGTGTTGAAAAACCACTTTTCGCACTTGTGTTAGTGTTGAAAAACCACTTTTCGCACTTGTGTTGGTGCAGGAAACCACTTTTGCACTTGTATTAGTGTGGAAAAACCACTTTTTGCACTTGTGTTAGTGTTGAAAAACCACTTTTCGCACTTGTGTTGGTGCAGGAAACCACTTTTGCACTTGTATTAGTGTGGAAAAAACACTTTTTGCACTTGTGATAGTGTTGAAAAACCACTTTCCCCCCTTGTGTTAGTGTTGAAAAACCACTTTTTGCACTTGTGTTGGTGCAGGAAACCACTTTTGCACTTGTATTAGTGTGGAAAAACCACTTTTCGCACTTGTGTTAGTGTTGAAAAACCACTTTTCGCACTTGTGTTAGTGTTGAAAAACCACTTTTCGCATTTGTGTTAGTGTTGAAAAACCACTTTTCGCACTTGTGTTGGTGCAGGAAACCACTTTTGCACTTGTATTAGTTTGGAAAAAACACTTTTTGCACTTGTGATAGTGTTGAAAAACCACTTTTCGCACTTGTGTTAGTGTTGAAAAACCACTTTTCACACTTGTGTTAGTGTTGAAAAACCACTTTTCGCACTTGTGTTGGTGCAGGAAATCACTTTTGCACTTGTATTAGTGTGGAAAAAACACTTTTTGCACTTGTGATAGTGTTGAAAAACCACTTTTCGCACTTGTGTTAGTGTTGAAAAACCACTTTTCGCACTTGTGTTGGTGCAGGAAACCACTTTTGCACTTGTAATAGTGTGGAAAAAACACTTTTTGCACTTGTGATAGTGTTGAAAAACCACTTTTCGCACTTGTGTTAGTGTTGAAAAACCACTTTTCGCACTTGTGTTAGTGTTGAAAAACCACTTTTCGCACTTGTGTTGGAGCAGGAAACCACTTTTGCACTTGTATTAGTGTGGAAAAAACACTTTTTGCACTTGTGATAATGTTGAAAAACCACTTTTCGCACTTGTGTTAGTGTTGAAAAACCACTTTTCGCACTTGTGTTAGTGTTGAAAAACCACTTTTCGCACTTGTGTTGGTGCAGGAAACCACTTTTGCACTTGTATTAGTGTTGAAAAACCATTTTTCGCACTTGTGTTAGTGTTGAAAAACCACTTTTCGCACTTGTGTTGGTGCAGGAAACCACTTTTGCACTTGTATTAGTGTGGAAAAAACACTTTTCGCACTTGTGTTAGTGTTGAAAAACCACTTTTCGCACTTGTGTTAGTGTTGAAAAACCACTTTTCGCACTTGTGTTGGTGCAGGAAACCACTTTTGCACTTGTATTAGTGTGGAAAAAACACTTTTCGCTCTTGTGTTAGTGTTGAAAAACCACTTTTCGCACTTGTGTTAGTGTTGAAAAACCACTTTTCGCACTAGTGTTAGTGTTGAAAAACCACTTTTCGCACTTGTGTTGGTGCAGGAAACCACTTTTGCACTTGTATTAGTGTGGAAAAACCAATTTTCGCACTTGTGTTAGTGTTGAAAAACCACTTTTTGCACTTGTGTTAGTGTTGAAAAACCACTTTTCGCACATGTGTTGGTGCAGGAAACCACTTTTGCACTTGTATTAGTGTGGAAAAAACACTTTTTGCACTTGTGATAGTGTTGAAAAACCACTTTTCGCACTTGTGTTAGTGTTGAAAAACCACTTTTCGCACTTGTGTTGGTGCAGGAAATCACTTTTGCACTTGTATTAGTGTGGAAAAAACACTTTTTGCACGTGTGATAGTGTTGAAAAACCACTTTTCACACTTGTGTTAGTGTTGAAAAACCACTTTTCGCACTTGTGTTGGTGCAGGAAACCATTTATCGCACTTGTGTTAGTGTTGAAAAACCACTTTTCGCACTTGTGTTAGTGTCGAAAAACCACTTTTCGCACTTGTGTTGGTGCAGGAAACCACTTTTGCACTTGTAATAGTGTGGAAAGAACACTTTTTGCACTTGTGATAGTGTTGAAAAACCACTTTTCGCACTTGTGTTAGTGTTGAAAAACCACTTTTCGCACTCGTGTTAGTGTTGAAAAACCACTTTTCGCACTTGTGTTGGAGCAGGAAACCACTTTTGCACTTGTATTAGTGTGGAAAAAACACTTTTTGCACTTGTGATAGTGTTGAAAAACCACTTTTCGCACTTGTGTTAGTGTTGAAAAACCACTTTTCGCACTTGTGTTAGTGTTGAAAAACCATTTTTCGCACTTGTGTTGGTGCAGGAAACCACTTTTGCACTTGTATTAGTGTGGAAAAACCACTTTTTGCACTTGTGTTAGTGTTGAAAAACCACTTTTCGCACTTGTGTTGGTGCAGGAAACCACTTTTGCACTTGTATTAGTGTGGAAAAAACACTTTTTGCACTTGTGATAGTGTTGAAAAACCACTTTCCCCCCTTGTGTTAGTGTTGAAAAACCACTTTTTGCACTTGTGTTGGTGCAGGAAACCACTTTTGCACTTGTATTAGTGTGGAAAAACCACTTTTCGCACTTGTGTTAGTGTTGAAAAACCACTTTTCGCACTTGTGTTAGTGTTGAAAAACCACTTTTCGCATTTGTGTTAGTGTTGAAAAACCACTTTTCGCACTTGTGTTGGTGCAGGAAACCACTTTTGCACTTGTATTAGTTTGGAAAAAACACTTTTTGCACTTGTGTTAGTGTTGAAAAACCACTTTTCGCACTTGTGTTAGTGTTGAAAAACCACTTTTCACACTTGTGTTAGTGTTGAAAAACCACTTTTCGCACTTGTGTTGGTGCAGGAAATCACTTTTGCACTTGTATTAGTGTGGAAAAAACACTTTTTGCACTTGTGATAGTGTTGAAAAACCACTTTTCGCACTTGTGTTAGTGTTGAAAAACCACTTTTCGCACTTGTGTTGGTGCAGGAAACCACTTTTGCACTTGTAATAGTGTGGAAAAAACACTTTTTGCACTTGTGATAGTGTTGAAAAACCACTTTTCGCACTTGTGTTAGTGTTGAAAAACCACTTTTCGCACTTGTGTTAGTGTTGAAAAACCACTTTTCGCACTTGTGTTGGAGCAGGAAACCACTTTTGCACTTGTATTAGTGTGGAAAAAACACTTTTTGCACTTGTGATAATGTTGAAAAACCACTTTTCGCACTTGTGTTAGTGTTGAAAAACCACTTTTCGCACTTGTGTTAGTGTTGAAAAACCACTTTTCGCACTTGTGTTGGTGCAGGAAACCACTTTTGCACTTGTATTAGTGTTGAAAAACCATTTTTCGCACTTGTGTTAGTGTTGAAAAACCACTTTTCGCACTTGTGTTGGTGCAGGAAACCACTTTTGCACTTGTATTAATGTGGAAAAAACACTTTTCGCACTTGTGTTAGTGTTGAAAAACCACTTTTCGCACTTGTGTTAGTGTTGAAAAACCACTTTTCGCACTTGTGTTGGTGCAGGAAACCACTTTTGCACTTGTATTAGTGTGGAAAAAACACTTTTCGCTCTTGTGTTAGTGTTGAAAAACCACTTTTCGCACTTGTGTTAGTGTTGAAAAACCACTTTTCGCACTTGTGTTAGTGTTGAAAAACCACTTTTCGCACTTGTGTTGGTGCAGGAAACCACTTTTGCACTTGTATTAGTGTGGAAAAACCAATTTTCGCACTTGTGTTAGTGTTGAAAAACCACTTTTCGCACTTGTGTTAGTGTTGAAAAACCACTTTTCGCACATGTGTTGGTGCAGGAAACCACTTTTGCACTTGTATTAGTGTGGAAAAAACACTTTTTGCACTTGTGATGGTGTTGAAAAACCACTTTTCGCACTTGTGTTAGTGTTGAAAAACCACTTTTCGCACTTGTGTTAGTGTTGAAAAACCACTTTTCGCACTTGTGTTGGTGCAGGAAACCACTTTTGCACTTGTATTAGTGTGGAAAAAACACTTTTCGCACTTGTGTTAGTGTTGAAAAACCACTTTTCGCACTTGTGTTAGTGTTGAAAAACCAATTTTCGCACTTGTGTTAGTGTTGAAAAACCACTTTTCGCACTTGTGTTGGTGCAGGAAACCACTTTTGCACTTGTATTAGTGTGGAAAAAACACTTTTTGCACTTTTGATAGTGTTGAAAAACCACTTTTCGCACTTGTGTTGGTGCAGGAAACCACTATTCCACTTGTATTAGTGTGGAAAAACCACTTTTCGCACTTGTGTTAGTGTTGGAAAACCACTTTTCGCATTTATGTTAGTGTTGAAAAACCACTTTTCGCACTTGTGTTGGTGCAGGAAACCACTTTTGCACTTGTATTAGTGTGGAAAAAACACTTTTGGCACTTGTAATAGTGTTGAAAAACCACTTTTCGCACCTGTGTTAGTGTTGAAAAACCACTTTTCGCACTTGTGTTGGTGCAGGAAACCACTTTTGCACTTGTATTAGTGTGGAAATTCCACTTTTGGCACTTGCGTTAGTGTTGAAAAACCACATTTCGCACTTGTGTTAGTGTTGAAAAACCACTTTTCGCAGTTGTGTTGGTGCAGGAAACCACTTTTGCACTTGTATCAGTGTGGAAAAACCACTTTTCGCACTTGTGTTAGTGTTGAAAAACCACTTTTCGCACTTGTGTTAGTGTTGAAAAACCACTTTTCGCACTTGTGTTAGTGTTGAAAAACCACTTTTCGCACTTGTGTTGGTGCAGGAAACCACTTTTGCACTTGTATTAGTGTGGAAAAAACACTTTTCGCACTTGTGTTAGTGTTGAAAAACCACTTTTCGCACTTGTGTTAGTGTTGAAAAACCACTTTTCGCAGTTGTGTTGGTGCAGGAAACCAGTTTTGCACTTGTATTAGTGTGGAAAAAACACTTTTTGCACTTGTGTTAGTGTTGAAAAACCACTTTTCGCACTTGTGTTAGTGTTGAAAAACCACTTTTCACACTTGTGTTAGTGTTGAAAAACCACTTTTCGCACTTGTGTTGGTGCAGGAAATCACTTTTGCACTTGTATTAGTGTGGAAAAAACACTTTTTGCACTTGTGATAGTGTTGAAAAACCACTTTTCGCACTTGTGTTAGTGTTGAAAAACCACTTTTCGCACTTGTGTTGGTGCAGGAAACCACTTTTGCACTTGTAATAGTGTGGAAAAAACACTTTTTGCACTTGTGATAGTGTTGAAAAACCACTTTTCGCACTTGTGTTAGTGTTGAAAAACCACTTTTCGCACTTGTGTTAGTGTTGAAAAACCACTTTTCGCACTTGTGTTGGAGCAGGAAACCACTTTTGCACTTGTATTAGTGTGGAAAAAACACTTTTTGCACTTGTGATAATGTTGAAAAACCACTTTTCGCACTTGTGTTAGTGTTGAAAAACCACTTTTCGCACTTGTGTTAGTGTTGAAAAACCACTTTTCGCACTTGTGTTGGTGCAGGAAACCACTTTTGCACTTGTATTAGTGTTGAAAAACCATTTTTCGCACTTGTGTTAGTGTTGAAAAACCACTTTTCGCACTTGTGTTGGTGCAGGAAACCACTTTTGCACTTGTATTAGTGTGGAAAAAACACTTTTCGCACTTGTGTTAGTGTTGAAAAACCACTTTTCGCACTTGTGTTAGTGTTGAAAAACCACTTTTCGCACTTGTGTTGGTGCAGGAAACCACTTTTGCACTTGTATTAGTGTGGAAAAAACACTTTTCGCTCTTGTGTTAGTGTTGAAAAACCACTTTTCGCACTTGTGTTAGTGTTGAAAAACCACTTTTCGCACTTGTGTTAGTGTTGAAAAACCACTTTTCGCACTTGTGTTGGTGCAGGAAACCACTTTTGCACTTGTATTAGTGTGGAAAAACCAATTTTCGCACTTGTGTTAGTGTTGAAAAACCACTTTTCGCACTTGTGTTAGTGTTGAAAAACCACTTTTCGCACATGTGTTGGTGCAGGAAACCACTTTTGCACTTGTATTAGTGTGGAAACACTTTTTGCACTTGTGATGGTGTTGAAAAACCACTTTTCGCACTTGTGTTAGTGTTGAAAAACCACTTTTCGCACTTGTGTTAGTGTTGAAAAACCACTTTTCGCACTTGTGTTGGTGCAGGAAACCACTTTTGCACTTGTATTAGTGTGGAAAAAACACTTTTCGCACTTGTGTTAGTGTTGAAAAACCACTTTTCGCACTTGTGTTAGTGTTGAAAAACCAATTTTCGCACTTGTGTTAGTGTTGAAAAACCACTTTTCGCACTTGTGTTGGTGCAGGAAACCACTTTTGCACTTGTATTAGTGTGGAAAAAACACTTTTTGCACTTTTGATAGTGTTGAAAAACCACTTTTCGCACTTGTGTTGGTGCAGGAAACCACTATTCCACTTGTATTAGTGTGGAAAAACCACTTTTCGCACTTGTGTTAGTGTTGGAAAACCACTTTTCGCATTTATGTTAGTGTTGAAAAACCACTTTTCGCACTTGTGTTGGTGCAGGAAACCACTTTTGCACTTGTATTAGTGTGGAAAAAACACTTTTGGCACTTGTAATAGTGTTGAAAAACCACTTTTCGCACCTGTGTTAGTGTTGAAAAACCACTTTTCGCACTTGTGTTGGTGCAGGAAACCACTTTTGCACTTGTATTAGTGTGGAAATTCCACTTTTGGCACTTGCGTTAGTGTTGAAAAACCACATTTCGCACTTGTGTTAGTGTTGAAAAACCACTTTTCGCAGTTGTGTTGGTGCAGGAAACCACTTTTGCACTTGTATCAGTGTGGAAAAACCACTTTTCGCACTTGTGTTAGTGTTGAAAAACCACTTTTCGCACTTGTGTTAGTGTTGAAAAACCACTTTTCGCACTTGTGTTAGTGTTGAAAAACCACTTTTCGCACTTGTGTTGGTGCAGGAAACCACTTTTGCACTTGTATTAGTGTGGAAAAAACACTTTTCGCACTTGTGTTAGTGTTGAAAAACCACTTTTCGCACTTGTGTTAGTGTTGAAAAACCACTTTTCGCAGTTGTGTTGGTGCAGGAAACCAGTTTTGCACTTGTATTAGTGTGGAAAAAACACTTTTCGCACTTGTGTTAGTGTTGAAAAACCACTTTTCGCACTTGTGTTAGTGTTGAAAAACCACTTTTCGCACTTGTGTTAGTGTTGAAAAACCACTTTTCGCACTTGTGTTGGTGCAGGAAACCACTTTTGCACTTGTATTAGTGTGGAAAAACCACTTTTCGCACTTGTGTTAGTGTTGAAAAGCCACTTTTCGCACTTGTGTTAGTGTTGTAAAACCACTTTTCGCACTTGTGTTGGTGCAGGAAACCACTTTTGCACTTGTATTAGTGTGGAAAAAAGACTTTTTGCACTTGTGATAGTGTTGAAAAACCACTTTTCGCACTTTTGTTAGTGTTGAAAAACCACTTTTCGCACTTGTGTTGGTGCAGGAAACCACTTTTGCACTTGTATTAGTGTGGAAAAACCACTTTTCGCACTTGTGTTAGTGTTGAAAAACCACTTTTCGCACTTGTGTTAGTGTTGAAAAACCAATTTTCGCACTTGTGTTAGTGTTGAAAAACCACTTTTCGCACTTGTGTTGGTGCAGGAAACCACTTTTGCACTTGTATTAGTGTGGAAAAAACACTTTTCGCACTTGTGTTAATGTTGAAAAACCACTTTTCACACTTGTGTTAGTGTTGAAAAACCACTTTTCGCACTTGTGTTAGTGTTGAAAAACCACTTTTCGCACTTGTGTTGGTGCAGGAAACCACTTTTGCACTTGTATTAGTGTGGAAAAAACACTTTTTGCACTTGTGATAGTGTTGAAAAACCACTTTTCGCACTTGTGTTAGTGTTGAAAAACCACTTTTCGCACTTGTGTTGGTGCAGGAAACCACTTTTGCACTTGTATTAGTGTGGAAAAAACACTTTTCGCACTTGTGTTAGTGTTGAAAAACCACTTTTCGCACTTGTGTTCGTGTTGAAAAACCACTTTTCGCACTTGTGTTAGTGTTGAAAAACCACATTTCGCACTTGTGTTGGTGCAGGAAACCACTTTTGCACTTGTATTAGTGTGGAAAAACCACTTTTTGCACTTGTGTTAGTGTTGAAAAGCCACTTTTCGCACTTGTGTTAGTGTTGAAAAACCACTTTTCGCACTTGTGTTGGTGCAGGAAACCACTTTTGCACTTGTATTAGTGTGGAAAAAAGACTTTTTGCACTTGTGATAGTGTTGAAAAACCACTTTTCGCACTTGTGTTAGTGTTGAAAAACCACTTTTCGCACTTGTGTTGGTGCAGGAAACCACTTTTGCACTTGTATTAGTGTGGAAAAACCACTTTTTGCACTTGTGTTCGTGTTGAAAAACCACTTTTCGCACTTGTGTTAGTGTTGAAAAACCACTTTTCGCACTTGTGTTAGTGTTGAAAAACCACTTTTCGCACTTGTGTTGGTGCAGGAAATCACTTTTGCACTTGTATTAGTGTGGAAAAAACACTTTTTGCACTTGTGATAGTGTTGAAAAACCACTTTTCACACTTGTGTTAGTGTTGAAAAACCACTTTTCGCACTTGTGTTGGTGCAGGAAACCACTTATCGCACTTGTGTTAGTGTTGAAAAACCACTTTTCGCACTTGTGTTAGTGTCGAAAAACCACTTTTCGCACTTGTGTTGGTGCAGGAAACCACTTTTGCACTTGGAATAGTGTGGAAAAAACACTTTTTGCACTTGTGATAGTGTTGAAAAACCACTTTTCGCACTTGTGTTAGTGTTGAAAAACCACTTTTTGCACTCGTGTTAGTGTTGAAAAACCACTTTTCGCACTTGTGTTGGAGCAGGAAACCACTTTTGCACTTGTATTAGTGTGGAAAAAACACTTTTTGCACTTGTGATAGTGTTGAAAAACCACTTTTCGCACTTGTGTTAGTGTTGAAAAACCACTTTTCGCACTTGTGTTAGTGTTGAAAAACCACTTTTCGCACTTGTGTTGGTGCAGGAAACCACTTTTGCACTTGTATTAGTGTGGAAAAACCACTTTTTGCACTTGTGTTAGTGTTGAAAAACCACTTTTCGCACTTGTGTTGGTGCAGGAAACCACTTTTGCACTTGTATTAGTGTGGAAAAAACACTTTTTGCACTTGTGATAGTGTTGAAAAACCACTTTCCCCCCTTGTGTTAGTGTTGAAAAACCACTTTTTGCACTTGTGTTGGTGCAGGAAACCACTTTTGCACTTGTATTAGTGTGGAAAACCACTTTTCGCACTTGTGTTAGTGTTGAAAAACCACTTTTCGCACTTGTGTTAGTGTTGAAAAACCACTTTTCGCATTTGTGTTAGTGTTGAAAAACCACTTTTCGCACTTGTGTTGGTGCAGGAAACCACTTTTGCACTTGTATTAGTGTGGAAAAAACACTTTTCACACTTGTGTTAGTGTTGAAAAACCACTTTTCGCACTTGTGTTAGTGTTGAAAAACCACTTTTCACACTTGTGTTAGTGTTGAAAAACCACTTTTCGCACTTGTGTTGGTGCAGGAAATCACTTTTGCACTTGTATTAGTGTGGAAAAAACACTTTTTGCACTTGTGATAGTGTTGAAAAACCACTTTTCGCACTTGTGTTAGTGTTGAAAAACCACTTTTCGCACTTGTGTTGGTGCAGGAAACCACTTTTGCACTTGTAATAGTGTGGAAAAAACACTTTTTGCACTTGTGATAGTGTTGAAAAACCACTTTTCGCACTTGTGTTAGTGTTGAAAAACCACTTTTCGCACTTGTGTTAGTGTTGAAAAACCACTTTTCGCACTTGTGTTGGAGCAGGAAACCACTTTTGCACTTGTATTAGTGTGGAAAAAACACTTTTTGCACTTGTGATAGTGTTGAAAAACCACTTTTCGCACTTGTGTTGGTGCAGGAAACCACTTTTGCACTTGTATTAGTGTGGAAATTCCACTTTTGGCACTTGCGTTAGTGTTGAAAAACCACATTTCGCACTTGTGTTAGTGTTGAAAAACCACTTTTCGCAGTTGTGTTGGTGCAGGAAACCACTTTTGCACTTGTATCAGTGTGGAAAAACCACTTTTCGCACTTGTGTTAGTGTTGAAAAACCACTTTTCGCACTTGTGTTAGTGTTGAAAAACCACTTTTCGCACTTGTGTTAGTGTTGAAAAACCACTTTTCGCACTTGTGTTGGTGCAGGAAACCACTTTTGCACTTGTATTAGTGTGGAAAAAACACTTTTCGCACTTGTGTTAGTGTTGAAAAACCACTTTTCGCACTTGTGTTAGTGTTGAAAAACCACTTTTCGCAGTTGTGTTGGTGCAGGAAACCAGTTTTGCACTTGTATTAGTGTGGAAAAAACACTTTTCGCACTTGTGTTAGTGTTGAAAAACCACTTTTTGCACTTGTGTTAGTGTTGAAAAACCACTTTTCGCACTTGTGTTAGTGTTGAAAAACCACTTTTCGCACTTGTGTTGGTGCAGGAAACCACTTTTGCACTTGTATTAGTGTGGAAAAACCACTTTTCGCACTTGTGTTAGTGTTGAAAAGCCACTTTTCGCACTTGTGTTAGTGTTGTAAAACCACTTTTCGCACTTGTGTTGGTGCAGGAAACCACTTTTGCACTTGTATTAGTGTGGAAAAAAGACTTTTTGCACTTGTGATAGTGTTGAAAAACCACTTTTCGCACTTTTGTTAGTGTTGAAAAACCACTTTTCGCACTTGTGTTGGTGCAGGAAACCACTTTTGCACTTGTATTAGTGTGGAAAAACCACTTTTCGCACTTGTGTTAGTGTTGAAAAACCACTTTTCGCACTTGTGTTAGTGTTGAAAAACCAATTTTCGCACTTGTGTTAGTGTTGAAAAACCACTTTTCGCACTTGTGTTGGTGCAGGAAACCACTTTTGCACTTGTATTAGTGTGGAAAAAACACTTTTCGCACTTGTGTTAATGTTGAAAAACCACTTTTCGCACTTGTGTTAGTGTTGAAAAACCACTTTTCGCACTTGTGTTAGTGTTGAAAAACCACTTTTCGCACTTGTGTTGGTGCAGGAAACCACTTTTGCACTTGTATTAGTGTGGAAAAAACACTTTTTGCACTTGTGATAGTGTTGAAAAACCACTTTTCGCACTTGTGTTAGTGTTGAAAAACCACTTTTCGCACTTGTGTTGGTGCAGGAAACCACTTTTGCACTTGTATTAGTGTGGAAAAAACACTTTTCGCACTTGTGTTAGTGTTGAAAAACCACTTTTCGCACTTGTGTTCGTGTTGAAAAACCACTTTTCGCACTTGTGTTAGTGTTGAAAAACCACATTTCGCACTTGTGTTGGTGCAGGAAACCACTTTTGCACTTGTATTAGTGTGGAAAAACCACTTTTTGCACTTGTGTTAGTGTTGAAAAGCCACTTTTCGCACTTGTGTTAGTGTTGAAAAACCACTTTTCGCACTTGTGTTGGTGCAGGAAACCACTTTTGCACTTGTATTAGTGTGGAAAAAGACTTTTTGCACTTGTGATAGTGTTGAAAAACCACTTTTCGCACTTGTGTTAGTGTTGAAAAACCACTTTTCGCACTTGTGTTGGTGCAGGAAACCACTTTTGCACTTGTATTAGTGTGGAAAAACCACTTTTTGCACTTGTGTTCGTGTTGAAAAACCACTTTTCGCACTTGTGTTAGTGTGAAAAACCACTTTTCGCACTTGTGTTAGTGTTGAAAAACCACTTTTCGCACTTGTGTTGGTGCAGGAAATCACTTTTGCACTTGTATTAGTGTGGAAAAAACACTTTTTGCACTTGTGATAGTGTGAAAAACCACTTTTCACACTTGTGTTAGTGTTGAAAAACCACTTTTTTCGCACTTGTGTTGGTGCAGGAAACCACTTATCGCACTTGTGTTAGTGTTGAAAAACCACTTTTCGCACTTGTGTTAGTGTCGAAAAACCACTTTTCGCACTTGTGTTGGTGCAGGAAACCACTTTTGCACTTGGAATAGTGTGGAAAAAACACTTTTTGCACTTGTGATAGTGTTGAAAAACCACTTTTCGCACTTGTGTTAGTGTTGAAAAACCACTTTTTGCACTCGTGTTAGTGTTGAAAAACCACTTTTCGCACTTGTGTTGGAGCAGGAAACCACTTTTGCACTTGTATTAGTGTGGAAAAAACACTTTTTGCACTTGTGATAGTGTTGAAAAACCACTTTTCGCACTTGTGTTAGTGTTGAAAAACCACTTTTCGCACTTGTGTTAGTGTTGAAAAACCACTTTTCGCACTTGTGTTGGTGCAGGAAACCACTTTTGCACTTGTATTAGTGTGGAAAAACCACTTTTTGCACTTGTGTTAGTGTTGAAAAACCACTTTTCGCACTTGTGTTGGTGCAGGAAACCACTTTTGCACTTGTATTAGTGTGGAAAAAACACTTTTTGCACTTGTGATAGTGTTGAAAAACCACTTTCCCCCCTTGTGTTAGTGTTGAAAAACCACTTTTTGCACTTGTGTTGGTGCAGGAAACCACTTTTGCACTTGTATTAGTGTGGAAAACCACTTTTCGCACTTGTGTTAGTGTTGAAAAACCACTTTTCGCACTTGTGTTAGTGTTGAAAAACCACTTTTCGCATTTGTGTTAGTGTTGAAAAACCACTTTTCGCACTTGTGTTGGTGCAGGAAACCACTTTTGCACTTGTATTAGTGTGGAAAAAACACTTTTCGCACTTGTGTTAGTGTTGAAAAACCACTTTTCGCACTTGTGTTAGTGTTGAAAAACCACTTTTCACACTTGTGTTTAGTGTTGAAAAACCACTTTTCGCACTTGTGTTGGTGCAGGAAATCACTTTTGCACTTGTATTAGTGTGGAAAAAACACTTTTTGCACTTGTGATAGTGTTGAAAAACCACTTTTCGCACTTGTGTTAGTGTTGAAAAACCACTTTTCGCACTTGTGTTGGTGCAGGAAACCACTTTTGCACTTGTAATAGTGTGGAAAAAACACTTTTTGCACTTGTGATAGTGTTGAAAAACCACTTTTCGCACTTGTGTTAGTGTTGAAAAACCACTTTTCGCACTTGTGTTAGTGTTGAAAAACCACTTTTCGCACTTGTGTTGGAGCAGGAAACCACTTTTGCACTTGTATTAGTGTGGAAAAAACACTTTTTGCACTTGTGATAGTGTTGAAAAACCACTTTTCGCACTTGTGTTAGTGTTGAAAAACCACTTTTCGCACTTGTGTTAGTGTTGAAAAACCACTTTTCGCACTTGTGTTGGTGCAGGAAACCACTTTTGCACTTGTATTAGTGTTGAAAAACCATTTTTAGCACTTGTGTTAGTGTTGAAAAACCACTTTTCGCACTTGTGTTGGTGCAGGAAACCACTTTTGCACTTGTATTAGTGTGGAAAAACCACTTTTTGCACTTGTGTTCGTGTTGAAAAACCACTTTTCGCACTTGTGTTAGTGTTGAAAAACCACTTTTCGCACTTGTGTTAGTGTTGAAAAACCACTTTTCGCACTTGTGTTGGTGCAGGAAATCACTTTTGCACTTGTATTAGTGTGGAAAAAACACTTTTTGCACTTGTGATAGTGTTGAAAAACCACTTTTCACACTTGTGTTAGTGTTGAAAAACCACTTTTCACACTTGTGTTGGTGCAGGAAACCACTTATCGCACTTGTGTTAGTGTTGAAAAACCACTTTTCGCACTTGTGTTAGTGTCGAAAAACCACTTTTCGCACTTGTGTTGGTGCAGGAAACCACTTTTGCACTTGGAATAGTGTGGAAAAAACACTTTTTGCACTTGTGATAGTGTTGAAAACCACTTTTCGCACTTGTGTTAGTGTTGAAAAACCACTTTTTGCACTCGTGTTAGTGTTGAAAAACCACTTTTCGCACTTGTGTTGGAGCAGGAAACCACTTTTGCACTTGTATTAGTGTGGAAAAAACACTTTTTGCACTTGTGATAGTGTTGAAAAACCACTTTTCGCACTTGTGTTAGTGTTGAAAAACCACTTTTCGCACTTGTGTTAGTGTTGAAAAACCACTTTTCGCACTTGTGTTGGTGCAGGAAACCACTTTTGCACTTGTATTAGTGTGGAAAAACCACTTTTTGCACTTGTGTTAGTGTTGAAAAACCACTTTTCGCACTTGTGTTGGTGCAGGAAACCACTTTTGCACTTGTATTAGTGTGGAAAAAACACTTTTTGCACTTGTGATAGTGTTGAAAAACCACTTTCCCCCCTTGTGTTAGTGTTGAAAAACCACTTTTTGCACTTGTGTTGGTGCAGGAAACCACTTTTGCACTTGTATTGGTGTGGAAAAACCACTTTTCGCACTTGTGTTAGTGTTGAAAAACCACTTTTCGCACTTGTGTTAGTGTTGAAAAACCACTTTTCGCATTTGTGTTAGTGTTGAAAAACCACTTTTCGCACTTGTGTTGGTGCAGGAAACCACTTTTGCACTTGTATTAGTGTGGAAAAAACACTTTTCGCACTTGTGTTAGTGTTGAAAAACCACTTTTCGCACTTGTGTTAGTGTTGAAAAACCACTTTTCACACTTGTGTTAGTGTTGAAAAACCACTTTTCGCACTTGTGTTGGTGCAGGAAATCACTTTTGCACTTGTATTAGTGTGGAAAAAACACTTTTTGCACTTGTGATAGTGTTGAAAAACCACTTTTCGCACTTGTGTTAGTGTTGAAAAACCACTTTTCGCACTTGTGTTGGTGCAGGAAACCACTTTTGCACTTGTAATAGTGTGGAAAAAACACTTTTTGCACTTGTGATAGTGTTGAAAAACCACTTTTCGCACTTGTGTTAGTGTTGAAAAACCACTTTTCGCACTTGTGTTAGTGTTGAAAAACCACTTTTCGCACTTGTGTTGGAGCAGGAAACCACTTTTGCACTTGTATTAGTGTGGAAAAAACACTTTTTGCACTTGTGATAGTGTTGAAAAACCACTTTTCGCACTTGTGTTAGTGTTGAAAAACCACTTTTCGCACTTGTGTTAGTGTTGAAAAACCACTTTTCGCACTTGTGTTGGTGCAGGAAACCACTTTTGCACTTGTATTAGTGTTGAAAAACCATTTTTAGCACTTGTGTTAGTGTTGAAAAACCACTTTTCGCACTTGTGTTGGTGCAGGAAACCACTTTTGCACTTGTATTAGTGTGGAAAAACCACTTTTTGCACTTGTGTTCGTGTTGAAAAACCACTTTTCGCACTTGTGTTAGTGTTGAAAAACCACTTTTCGCACTTGTGTTAGTGTTGAAAAACCACTTTTCGCACTTGTGTTGGTGCAGGAAATCACTTTTGCACTTGTATTAGTGTGGAAAAAACACTTTTTGCACTTGTGATAGTGTTGAAAAACCACTTTTCACACTTGTGTTAGTGTTGAAAAACCACTTTTCGCACTTGTGTTGGTGCAGGAAACCACTTATCGCACTTGTGTTAGTGTTGAAAAACCACTTTTCGCACTTGTGTTAGTGTCGAAAAACCACTTTTCGCACTTGTGTTGGTGCAGGAAACCACTTTTGCACTTGGAATAGTGTGGAAAAAACACTTTTTGCACTTGTGATAGTGTTGAAAAACCACTTTTCGCACTTGTGTTAGTGTTGAAAAACCACTTTTTGCACTCGTGTTAGTGTTGAAAAACCACTTTTCGCACTTGTGTTGGAGCAGGAAACCACTTTTGCACTTGTATTAGTGTGGAAAAAACACTTTTTGCACTTGTGATAGTGTTGAAAAACCACTTTTCGCACTTGTGTTAGTGTTGAAAAACCACTTTTCGCACTTGTGTTAGTGTTGAAAAACCACTTTTCGCACTTGTGTTGGTGCAGGAAACCACTTTTGCACTTGTATTAGTGTGGAAAAACCACTTTTTGCACTTGTGTTAGTGTTGAAAAACCACTTTTCGCACTTGTGTTGGTGCAGGAAACCACTTTTGCACTTGTATTAGTGTGGAAAAAACACTTTTTGCACTTGTGATAGTGTTGAAAAACCACTTTCCCCCCTTGTGTTAGTGTTGAAAAACCACTTTTTGCACTTGTGTTGGTGCAGGAAACCACTTTTGCACTTGTATTGGTGTGGAAAAACCACTTTTCGCACTTGTGTTAGTGTTGAAAAACCACTTTTCGCACTTGTGTTAGTGTTGAAAAACCACTTTTCGCATTTGTGTTAGTGTTGAAAAACCACTTTTCGCACTTGTGTTGGTGCAGGAAACCACTTTTGCACTTGTATTAGTGTGGAAAAAACACTTTTCGCACTTGTGTTAGTGTTGAAAAACCACTTTTCGCACTTGTGTTAGTGTTGAAAAACCACTTTTCACACTTGTGTTAGTGTTGAAAAACCACTTTTCGCACTTGTGTTGGTGCAGGAAATCACTTTTGCACTTGTATTAGTGTGGAAAAAACACTTTTTGCACTTGTGATAGTGTTGAAAAACCACTTTTCGCACTTGTGTTAGTGTTGAAAAACCACTTTTCGCACTTGTGTTGGTGCAGGAAACCACTTTTGCACTTGTAATAGTGTGGAAAAAACACTTTTTGCACTTGTGATAGTGTTGAAAAACCACTTTTCGCACTTGTGTTAGTGTTGAAAAACCACTTTTCGCACTTGTGTTAGTGTTGAAAAACCACTTTTCGCACTTGTGTTGGAGCAGGAAACCACTTTTGCACTTGTATTAGTGTGGAAAAAACACTTTTTGCACTTGTGATAGTGTTGAAAAACCACTTTTCGCACTTGTGTTAGTGTTGAAAAACCACTTTTCGCACTTGTGTTAGTGTTGAAAAACCACTTTTCGCACTTGTGTTGGTGCAGGAAACCACTTTTGCACTTGTATTAGTGTTGAAAAACCATTTTTAGCACTTGTGTTAGTGTTGAAAAACCACTTTTCGCACTTGTGTTGGTGCAGGAAACCACTTTTGCACTTGTATTAGTGTGGAAAAAACACTTTTTGCACTTGTGATAGTGTTGAAAAACCACTTTTCGCCCTTGTGTTAGTGTTGAAAAACCACTTTTCGCACTTGTGTTGGTGCAGGAAACCACTTTTGCACTTGTATTAGTGTGGAAAACCACTTTTCGCACTTGTGTTAGTGTTGAAAAACAACTTTTCGCACTTGTGTTAGTGTTGAAAAACCACTTTTCGCACTTGTGTTGGTGCAGGAAACCACTTTTGCACTTGTATTAGTGTGGAAAAAACACTTTTCGCACTTGTGTTAGTGTTGAAAAACCACTTTTCGCACTTGTGTTAGTGTTGAAAAACCACTTTTCGCACTTGTGTTAGTGTTGAAAAACCACTTTTCGCACTTGTGTTAGTGTTGAAAAACCACTTTTCGCACTTGTGTTGGTGCAGGAAACCACTTTTGCACTTGTATTAGTGTGGAAAAAAGACTTTTTGCACTTGTGATAGTGTTGAAAAACCACTTTTCGCACTTGTGTTAGTGTTGAAAAACCACTTTTCGCACTTGTGTTGGTGCAGGAAACCACTTTTGCACTTGTATTAGTGTGGAAAAAACACTTTTCGCACTTGTGTTAGTGTTGAAAAACCACTTTTCGCACTTGTGTTCGTGTTGAAAAACCACTTTTCGCACATGTGTTGGTGCAGGAAACCACTTTTGCACTTGTATTAGTGTGAAAAAAACACTTTTTGCACTTGTGTTAGTGTTGAAAAGCCACTTTTCGCACTTGTGTTAGTGTTGAAAAACCACTTTTCACACTTGTGTTAGTGTTGAAAAACCACTTTTCGCACTTGTGTTGGTGCAGGAAACCACTTATCGCACTTGTGTTAGTGTTGAAAAACCACTTTTCGCACTTGTGTTAGTGTCGAAAAACCACTTTTCGCACTTGTGTTGGTGCAGGAAACCACTTTTGCACTTGGAATAGTGTGGAAAAAACACTTTTGCACTTGTGATAGTGTTGAAAAACCACTTTTCGCACTTGTGTTAGTGTTGAAAAACCACTTTTTGCACTCGTGTTAGTGTTGAAAAACCACTTTTCGCACTTGTGTTGGAGCAGGAAACCACTTTTGCACTTGTATTAGTGTGGAAAAAACACTTTTTGCACTTGTGATAGTGTTGAAAAACCACTTTTCGCACTTGTGTTAGTGTTGAAAAACCACTTTTCGCACTTGTGTTAGTGTTGAAAAACCACTTTTCGCACTTGTGTTGGTGCAGGAAACCACTTTTGCACTTGTATTAGTGTGGAAAAACCACTTTTTGCACTTGTGTTAGTGTTGAAAAACCACTTTTCGCACTTGTGTTGGTGCAGGAAACCACTTTTGCACTTGTATTAGTGTGGAAAAAACACTTTTTGCACTTGTGATAGTGTTGAAAAACCACTTTCCCCCCTTGTGTTAGTGTTGAAAACCACTTTTTGCACTTGTGTTGGTGCAGGAAACCACTTTTGCACTTGTATTAGTGTGGAAAACCACTTTTCGCACTTGTGTTAGTGTTGAAAAACCACTTTTCGCACTTGTGTTAGTGTTGAAAAACCACTTTTCGCATTTGTGTTAGTGTTGAAAAACCACTTTTCGCACTTGTGTTGGTGCAGGAAACCACTTTTGCACTTGTATTAGTGTGGAAAAAACACTTTTCGCACT
>NW_027618214.1:0-81256 GCF_964187855.1 Myxine glutinosa | reverse complement strand
CTTTTCGCACTTGTGTTAATGTTGAAAAACCACTTTTCGCACTTGTGTTGGTGCAGGAAACCACTTTTGCACTTGTATTAGTGTGGAAAAAACACTTTTCGCACTTGTGTTAGTGTTGAAAAACCACTTTTCGCACTTGTGTTAGTGTTGAAAAACCACTTTTCGCACTTGTGTTAGTGTTGAAAAACCACTTTTCGCACTTGTGTTGGTGCAGGAAACACTTTTGCACTTGTATTGGTGTGGAAAAAACACTTTTCGCACTTGTGTTAGTGTTGAAAAACCACTTTTCGCACTTGTGTTAGGGTTGAAAAACCACTTTTCGCACTTGTGTTAGTGTTGAAAAACCACTTTTCGCACTTGTGTTAGTGTTGAAAAACCACTTTTCGCACTTATGTTAGTGTTGAAAAACCACTTTTCGCACTTGTGTTAGTGTTGAAAAACCACTTTTCGCACTTGTGATAGTGTTGAAAAACCACTTTTCGCACTTGTGTTAGTGTTGAAAAACCACTTTCACACTTGTGTTGGTACAGGAAACCACTTTTGCACTTGTATTAGTGTGGAAAAAACACTTTTCGCACTTGTGTTAGTGTTGAAAAACCACTTTTCGCACTTGTGTTGGTGCAGGAAACCACTTTTGCACTTGTATTAGTGTGGAAAAACCACTTTTCGCACTTGTGTTAGTGTTGAAAAACCACTTTTCGCACTTGTGTTAGTGTGGAAAAACCACTTTTCGCACTTGTGTTAGTGTTGAAAAACCACTTTTCGCACTTGTGTTGGTGCAGGAAACCACTTTTGCACTTGTATTAGTGTGGAAAAAACACTTTTCGCACTTGTGTTAGTGTTGAAAAACCACTTTTCGCACTTGTGTTAGTGTTGAAAAACCACTTTTCGCACTTGTGTTGGTGCAGGAAACCACTTTTGCACTTGTATTAGTGTGGAAAAAACACTTTTCGCACTTTTGTTAGTGTTGAAAAACCACTTTTCGCACTTGTGTTAGTGTTGAAAAACCACTTTTCGTACTTGTGTTAGTGTGGAAAAACCACTTTTCACACATGTGTTGGTGCAGGAAACCACTTTTGCACTTGTATTAGTGTGGAAAAACCACTTTTCGCACTTGTGTTAGTGTTGAAAAACCACTTTTCGCACTTGTGTTACTGTTGAAAAACCACTTTTCGCACTTGTGTTGGTGCAGGAAACCACTTTTGCACTTGTATTAGTTTGGAAAAAACACTTTTTGCACTTGTGATAGTGTTGAAAAACCACTTTTCGCACTTGTGTTAGTGTTGAAAAACCACTTTTCGCACTTGTGTTGGTGCAGGAAACCACTTTTGCACTTGTATTAGTGTGGAAAAAACACTTTTCGCACTTGTGTTAGTGTTGAAAAACCACTTTTCGCACTTGTGTTGGTGCAGGAAACCACTTTTGCACTTGTATTAGTGTGGAAAAAACACTTTTCGCACTTGTGTTAGTGTTGAAAAACCACTTTTCGCACTTGTGTTAGTGTTGAAAAACCACTTTTCGCACTTGTGTTGGTGCAGGAAACCACTTTTGCACTTGTATTAGTGTGGAAAAAACACTTTTCGCACTTGTGTTAGTGTTGAAAAACCACTTTTCGCACTTGTGTTGGTGCAGGAAACCACTTTTGCACTTGTATTGGTGTGGAAAAAACACTTTTCGCACTTGTGTTAGTGTTGAAAAACCACTTTTCGCACTTGTGTTAGGGTTGAAAAACCACTTTTTCGCACTTGTGTTAGTGTTGAAAAACCACTTTTCGCACTTGTGTTAGTGTTGAAAAACCACTTTTCGCACTTGTGTTGGTGCAGGAAACCACTTTTGCACTTGTATTAGTGTGGAAAAAACACATTTCGCACTTGTGTTAGTGTTGAAAAACCACTTTTCGCACTTGTGTTAGTGTTGAAAAACCACATTTCGCACTTGTGTTGGTGCAGGAAACCACTTTTGTACTTGTATTAGTGTGGAAAAAACCACTTTTCGCACTTGTGTTGGTGCAGGAAAACCACTTTTGCACTTGTATTAGTGTGGAAAAAACACTTTTCGCACTTGTGTTAGTGTTGAAAAAACACTTTTCGCACTTGTGTTAGTGTTGAAAAACCACTTTTCGCACCTGTGTTGGTGCAGGAAACCACTTTTGCACTTGTATTAGTGTGGAAAAAACACATTTTGCACTTGTGTTAGTGTTGAAAAACCACTTTTCGCACTTGTGTTAGTGTTGAAAAACCACTTTTCGCACTTGTGTTAGTGTTGAAAAACCACTTTTCGCACTTGTGTTAGTGTTGAAAAACCACTTTTCGCACTTGTGTTGGTGCAGGAAACCACTTTTGCACTTGTATTAGTGTGGAAAAAACACTTTTCGCACTTGTGTTAGTGTTGAAAAACCACTTTTCGCACTTGTGTTAGTGTTGAAAAAACACTTTTCGCACTTGTGTTAGTGTTGAAAAACCACTTTTCGCACTTGCGATAGTGTTGAAAAACCACTTTTGCACTTGTGTTAGTGTTGAAAAACCACTTTTCACAGTTGTGTTAGTGTTGAAAAACCACTTTTCGCACTTGTGCTAGTGTTGAAAAACTACTTTCACACTTGTGTTGGTGCAGGAAACCACTTTTGCACTTGTATTAGTGTGGAAAAAACACTTTTCGCACTTGTGTTAGTGTTGAAAAACCACTTTTCGCACTTGTGTTAGTGTTGAAAAACCACTTTTCGCACTTGTGTTAGTGTTGAAAAACCATTTTTCGCACTTGTGTTAGTGTTGAAAAACCACTTTTCGCACTTGTGTTAGTGTTGAAAAACCACTTTTCGCAATTGTGTTGATGCAGGAAACCACTTTTGCACTTGTATTAGTGTGGAAAAAACACTTTTCGCACTTGTGTTAGTGTTGAAAAACCACTTTTCGCACTTATGTTAGTGTTGAAAAACCACTTTTCGCACTTGTGTTAGTGTTGAAAACCACTTTTCGCACTTGTGTTGGTGCAGGAAACCACTTTTGCACTTGTGTTAGTGTTGAAAAACCACTTTTCGCACTTGTGTTAGTGTTGAAAAACCACTTTTCGCACTTGTGTTAGTGGTGAAAAACCACTTTTTGCACTTGTGTTAGTGTTGAAAAACCACTTTTCGCACTTGTGTTGGTGCAGGAAAACCACTTTTGCACTTGTATTAGTGTGGAAAAAAACACTTTTCGCACTTGTGTTAGTGTTGAAAAAACACTTTTCGCACTTGTGTTAGTGTTGAAAAACCACTTTTCGCACCTGTGTTGGTGCAGGAAACCACTTTTGCACTTGTATTAGTGTGGAAAAAACACATTTTGCACTTGGTATAGTGTTGAAAAACCACTTTTCGCACTTGTATTAGTGTTGAAAAACCACTTTTCGCACTTGTGTTAGTGTTGAAAAACCACTTTTCGCACTTGTGTTGGTGCAGTAAACCACTTTTGCACTTGTATTAGTGTGGAAAAAAACACTTTTCGCACTTGTGTTAGTGTTGAAAAACCACTTTTCGCACTTGTGTTAGTGTTGAAAAAACACTTTTCGCACTTGTGTTGGTGCAGGAAACCACTTTTGCACTTGTATTAGTGTGGAAAAAACACTTTTCGCACTTGTGTTAGTGTTGAAAAACCACTTTTCGCACTTGTGTTAGTGTTGAAAAACCATTTTTCGCACTTGTGTTAGTGTTGAAAAACCACTTTTCGCACTTGTGTTAATGTTGAAAAACCACTTTTCGCACTTGTGTTGGTGCAGGAAACCACTTTTGCACTTGTATTAGTGTGGAAAAAACACTTTTCGCACTTGTGTTAGTGTTGAAAAACCACTTTTCGCACTTGTGTTAGTGTTGAAAAACCACTTTTCGCACTTGTGTTAGTGTTGAAAAACCACTTTTCACACTTGTGTTGGTGCAGGAAACCACTTTTGCACTTGTATTGGTGTGGAAAAAACACTTTTCGCACTTGTGTTAGTGTTGAAAAACCACTTTTCGCACTTGTGTTAGGGTTGAAAAACCACTTTTCGCACTTGTGTTAGTGTTGAAAAACCACTTTTTGCACTTGTGTTAGTGTTGAAAAACCACTATTTGCACTTGTGTTGGTGCAGGAAACCACTTTTGCACTTGTATTAGTGTGGAAAAAACACATTTCGCACTTGTGTTAGTGTTGAAAAACCACTTTTCACACTTGTGTTAGTGTTGAAAAAACACTTTTCGCACTTGTGTTGGTGCAGGAAACCACTTTTGCACTTGTATTAGTGTGGAAAAAACACTTTTCGCACTTATGTTAGTGTTGAAAAACCACTTTTCGCACTTGTGTTAGTGTTGAAAAACCACTTTTGCACTTGTATTAGTGTGGAAAAGACACTTTTCGCACTTGTGTTAGTGTTGAAAAACCACTTTTCGCACTTGTGATAGTGTTGAAAAACCACTTTTGCACTTGTGTTAGTGTTGAAAAACCACTTTTCACAGTTGTGTTGGTGCAGGAAACCACTTTTGCACTTGTATTAGTGTGGAAAAAACACTTTTCGCACTTGTGTTAGTGTTGAAAAACCACTTTTCGCACTTGTGTTGGTGCAGGAAACCACTTTTGCACTTGTATTAGTGTGGAAAAACCACTTTTCGCACTTGTATTAGTGTTGAAAAACCACTTTTCACACTTGTGTTAGTGTGGAAAAACCACTTTTCGCACTTGTGTTAGTGTTGAAAAACCACTTTTCGCACTTGTGTTGGTGCAGGAAACCACTTTTGCACTTGTATTAGTGTGGAAAAAACACTTTTCGCACTTGTGTTAGTGTTGAAAAACCACTTTTCGCACTTGTGTTAGTGTTGAAAAACCACTTTTCGCACTTGTGTTGGTGCAGGAAACCACTTTTGCACTTGTATTAGTGTGGAAAAAACACTTTTCGCACTTGTGTTAGTGTTGAAAAATCACTTTTCGCACTTGTGTTAGTGTTGAAAAACCCCTTTTCGCACTTGTGTTGGTGCAGGAAACCACTTTTGCACTTGTGTTAGTGTTGAAAAACCACTTTTCGCACTTGTGTTGGTGTTGAAAAACCACTTTTCGCACTTGTGTTAGTGGTGAAAAACTACTTTTCGCACTTGTGTTAGTGTTGAAAAACCACTTTTCGCACTTGTGTTGGTGCAGGAAAACCACTTTTGCACTTGTATTAGTGTGGAAAAAACACTTTTCGCACTTGTGTTAGTGTTGAAAAAACACTTTTCGCACTTGTGTTAGTGTTGAAAAACCACTTTTCGCACCTGTGTTGGTGCAGGAAACCACTTTTGCACTTGTATTAGTGTGGAAAAAACACTTTTCGCACTTCTGTTAGTGTTGAAAAACCACTTTTCGCACTTGCGATAGTGTTGAAAAACCACTTTTGCACTTGTGTTAGTGTTGAAAAACCACTTTTCACAGTTGTGTTAGTGTTGAAAAACCACTTTTCGCACTTGTGTTAGTGTTGAAAAACTACTTTCACACTTGTGTTGGTGCAGGAAACCACTTTTGCACTTGTATTAGTGTGGAAAAAACACTTTTCGCACTTGTGTTAGTGTTGAAAAACCACTTTTCGCACTTGTGTTGGTGCAGGAAACCACTCTTGCACTTGTATTAGTGTGGAAAAAACACTTTTCGCACTTTTGTTAGTGTTGAAAAACCACTTTTCGCACTTGTGTTAGTGTTGAAAAACCACTTTTCGTACTTGTGTTAGTGTTGAAAAACCACTTTTCACACTTGTGTTGGTGCAGGAAACCACTTTTGCACTTGTATTAGTGTGGAAAAACCACTTTTCGCACTTGTGTTAGTGTTGAAAAACCACTTTTCGCACTTGTGTTAGTGTTGAAAAACCACTTTTCGCACTTGTGTTGGTGCAGGAAACCACTTTTGCACTTGTATTAGTGTGGAAAAACCACTTTTCGCACTTGTATTAGTGTGGAAAAACCACTTTTCGCACTTGTGTTAGTGTTGAAAAACCACTTTTCGCACTTGTGTTAGTGTTGAAAAACCACTTTTCGCACTTGTGTTGGTGCAGGAAACCACTTTTGCACTTGTATTAGTGTGGAAAAAACACTTTTCGCACTTTTGTTAGTGTTGAAAAACCACTTTTCGCACTTGTGTTAGTGTTGAAAAACTACTTTTCGTACTTGTGTTAGTGTTGAAAAACCACTTTTCACACTTGTGTTGGTGCAGGAAACCACTTTTGCACTTGTATTAGTGTGGAAAAACCACTTTTCGCACTTGTGTTAGTGTTGAAAAACCACTTTTTGCACTTGTGATAGTGTTGAAAAACCACTTTTTGCACTTGTGTTAGTGTTGAAAAACCACTTTTCGCACTTGTGTTAGTGTTGAAAAACCACTTTTCGCACTTGTGTTGGTGCAGGAAACCACTTTTGCACTTGTATTAGTGTGGGAAAAACACTTTTCGCACTTGTGTTAGTGTTGAAAAACCACTTTTCGCACTTGTGTTGGTGCAGGAAACCACTTTTGCACTTGTATTAGTGTGGAAAAACACTTTTCGCACTTGTGTTAGTGTTGAAAAACCACTTTTCGCACTTGTGTTAGTGTTGAAAAACCACTTTTCGCACTTGTGTTGGTGCAGGAAACCACTTTTGCACTTGTATTAGTGTGGAAAAAACACTTTTCGCACTTGTGTTAGTGTTGAAAAACCACTTTTCGCACTTGTGTTAGTGTTGAAAAACCACTTTTCGCACTTGTGTTGGTGCAGGAAACCACATTTGCACTTGTATTAGTGTGGAAAAACACTTTTCGCACTTGTGTTAGTGTTGAAAAACCACTTTTCGTACTTGTGTTAGTGTTGAAAAACCACTTTTCGCACTTGTGTTAGTGTTGAAAAACCACTTTTGGTACTTGTGTTAGTGTTGAAAAACCACTTTTCACACTTGTGTTGGTGCAGGAAACCACTTTTGCACTTGTATTAGTGTGGAAAAACCACTTTTCGCACTTGTGTTAGTGTTGAAAAACCACTTTTCGCACTTGTGTTAGTGTTGAAAAACCACTTTTCGCACTTGTGTTGGTGCAGGAAACCACTTTTGCACTTGTATTAGTTTGGAAAAAACACTTTTTGCACTTGTGATAGTGTTGAAAAACCACTTTTTGCACTTGTGTTAGTGTTGAAAAACCACTTTTCGCACTTGTGTTAGTGTTGAAAAACCACTTTTCGCACTTGTGTTGGTGCAGGAAACCACTTTTGCACTTGTATTAGTGTGGAAAAAACACTTTTCACACTTGTGTTAGTGTTGAAAAACCACTTTTCGCACTTGTGTTGGTGCAGGAAACCACTTTTGCACTTGTATTAGTGTGGAAAAAACACTTTTCGCACTTGTGTTAGTGTTGAAAAACCACTTTTCGCACTTGTGTTAGTGTTGAAAAACCACTTTTCGCACTTGTGTTGGTGCAGGAAACCACTTTTGCACTTGTATTAGTGTGGAAAAAACACTTTTCGCACTTGTGTTAGTGTTGAAAAACCACTTTTCGCACTTGTGTTAGTGTTGAAAAACCACTTTTCGCACTTGTGTTAGTGTTGAAAAACCACTTTTCGCACTTGTGTTGGTGCAGGAAACCACTTTTGCACTTGTATTGGTGTGGAAAAAACACTTTTCGCACTTGTGTTAGTGTTGAAAAACCACTTTTCGCACTTGTGTTAGGGTTGAAAAACCACTTTTCGCACTTGTGTTAGTGTTGAAAAACCACTTTTCGCACTTGTGTTAGTGTTGAAAAACCACTTTTCGCACTTGTGTTGGTGCAGGAAACCACTTTTGCACTTGTATTAGTGTGGAAAAAACACATTTCGCACTTGTGTTAGTGTTGAAAAACCACTTTTCGCACTTGTGTTAGTGTTGAAAAACCACATTTCGCACTTGTGTTGGTGCAGGAAACCACTTTTGTACTTGTATTAGTGTGGAAAAACAACTTTTCGCACTTGTGTTAGTGTTGAAAAACAACTTTTCGCACTTGTGTTAGTGTTGAAAAACCACTTTTCGCACTTGTGTTAGTGTTGAAAAACCACTTTTCGCACTTGTGTTGGTGCAGGAAACCACTTTTGCACTTGTATTAGTGTGGAAAAAACACTTTTCGCACTTGTGTTAGTGTTGAAAAACCACTTTTCGCACTTGTGTTAGTGTTGAAAAAACACTTTTCGCACTTGTGTTGGTGCAGGAAACCACTTTTGCACTTGTATTAGTGTGGAAAAAACACTTTTCGCACTTGTGTTAGTGTTGAAAAACCACTTTTCGCACTTGTGTTAGTGTTGAAAAACCACTTTTCGCACTTGTGTTGGTGCAGGAAACCACTTTTGCACTTGTGTTAGTGTTGAAAAACCACTTTTCGCACTTGTGTTAGTGTTGAAAAAACACTTTTCGCACTTGTGTTAGTGGTGAAAAACCACTTTTTGCACTTGTGTTAGTGTTGAAAAAACACTTTTCGCACTTGTGTTGGTGCAGGAAACCACTTTTGCACTTGTATTAGTGTTGAAAAACCACTTTTCGCACTTATGTTAGTGTTGAAAAACCACTTTTCGCACTTGTGTTAGTGTTGAAAAACCACTTTTCGCACTTGTGTTGGTGCAGGAAACCACTTTTGCACTTGTGTTAGTGTTGAAAAACCACTTTTCGCACTTGTGTTAGTGTTGAAAAACCACTTTTCGCACTTGTGTTAGTGGTGAAAAACCACTTTTTGCACTTGTGTTAGTGTTGAAAAACCACTTTTCGCACTTGTGTTGGTGCAGGAAAACCACTTTTGCACTTGTATTAGTGTGGAAAAAACACTTTTCGCACTTGTGTTAGTGTTGAAAAAACACTTTTCGCACTTGTGTTAGTGTTGAAAAACCACTTTTCGCACCTGTGTTGGTGCAGGAAACCACTTTTGCACTTGTATTAGTGTGGAAAAAACACATTTTGCACTTGGTATAGTGTTGAAAAACCACTTTTCGCACTTGTATTAGTGTTGAAAAACCACTTTTCGCACTTGTGTTAGTGTTGAATAACCACTTTTCGCACTTGTGTTGGTGCAGGAAACCACTTTTGCACTTGTATTAGTGTGGAAAAAACACTTTTCGCACTTGTGTTAGTGTTGAAAAACCACTTTTCGCACTTGTGTTAGTGTTGAAAAAACACTTTTGGCACTTGTGTTGGTGCAGGAAACCACTTTTGCACTTGTATTAGTGTGGAAAAAACACTTTTCGCACTTGTGTTAGTGTTGAAAAACCACTTTTCGCACTTGTGTTAGTGTTGAAAAACCATTTTTCGCACTTGTGTTAGTGTTGAAAAACCACTTTTCGCACTTGTGTTAATGTTGAAAAACCACTTTTCGCACTTGTGTTGGTGCAGGAAACCACTTTTGCACTTGTATTAGTGTGGAAAAAACACTTTTCGCACTTGTGTTAGTGTTGAAAAACCACTTTTCGCACTTGTGTTAGTGTTGAAAAACCACTTTTCGCACTTGTGTTAGTGTTGAAAAACCACTTTTCGCACTTGTGTTGGTGCAGGAAACCACTTTTGCACTTGTATTGGTGTGGAAAAAACACTTTTCGCACTTGTGTTAGTGTTGAAAAACCACTTTTCGCACTTGTGTTAGGGTTGAAAAACCACTTTTCGCACTTGTGTTAGTGTTGAAAAACCACTTTTTGCACTTGTGTTAGTGTTGAAAAACCACTATTTGCACTTGTGTTGGTGCAGGAAACCACTTTTGCACTTGTATTAGTGTGGAAAAAACACATTTCGCACTTGTGTTAGTGTTGAAAAACCACTTTTCACACTTGTGTTAGTGTTGAAAAACCACTTTTCGCACTTGTGTTGGTGCAGGAAACCACTTTTGCACTTGTATTAGTGTGGAAAAAACACTTTTCGCACTTATGTTAGTGTTGAAAAACCACTTTTCGCACTTGTGTTAGTGTTGAAAAACCACTTTTGCACTTGTATTAGTGTGGAAAAGACACTTTTCGCACTTGTGTTAGTGTTGAAAAACCACTTTTCGCACTTGTGATAGTGTTGAAAAACCACTTTTGCACTTGTGTTAGTGTTGAAAAACCACTTTTCACAGTTGTGTTGGTGCAGGAAACCACTTTTGCACTTGTATTAGTGTGGAAAAAACACTTTTCGCACTTGTGTTAGTGTTGAAAAACCACTTTTCGCACTTGTGTTGGTGCAGGAAACCACTTTTGCACTTGTATTAGTGTGGAAAAACCACTTTTCGCACTTGTGTTAGTGTTGAAAAACCACTTTTCGCACTTGTGTTAGTGTGGAAAAACCACTTTTCGCACTTGTGTTAGTGTTGAAAAACCACTTTTCGCACTTGTGTTGGTGCAGGAAACCACTTTTGCACTTGTATTAGTGTGGAAAAAACACTTTTCGCACTTGTGTTAGTGTTGAAAAACCACTTTTCGCACTTGTGTTAGTGTTGAAAAACCACTTTTCGCACTTGTGTTGGTGCAGGAAACCACTTTTGCACTTGTATTAGTGTGGAAAAAACACTTTTCGCACTTGTGTTAGTGTTGAAAAACCACTTTTCGCACTTGTGTTAGTGTTGAAAAACCCCTTTTCGCACTTGTGTTGGTGCAGGAAACCACTTTTGCACTTGTGTTAGTGTTGAAAAACCACTTTTCGCATTTGTGTTAGTGTTGAAAAACCACTTTTCGCACTTGTGTTAGTGGTGAAAAACCACTTTTCGCACTTGTGTTAGTGTTGAAAAACCACTTTTCGCACTTGTGTTGGTGCAGGAAAACCACTTTTGCACTTGTATTAGTGTGGAAAAAACACTTTTCGCACTTGTGTTAGTGTTGAAAAAACACTTTTCGCACTTGTGTTAGTGTTGAAAAACCACTTTTCGCACCTGTGTTGGTGCAGGAAACCACTTTTGCACTTGTATTAGTGTGGAAAAAACACTTTTCGCACTTCTGTTAGTGTTGAAAAACCACTTTTCGCACTTGCGATAGTGTTGAAAAACCACTTTTGCACTTGTGTTAGTGTTGAAAAACCACTTTTCACAGTTGTGTTAGTGTTGAAAAACCACTTTTCGCACTTGTGTTAGTGTTGAAAAACTACTTTCACACTTGTGTTGGTGCAGGAAACCACTTTTGCACTTGTATTAGTGTGGAAAAAACACTTTTCGCACGTGTGTTAGTGTTGAAAAACCACTTTTCGCACTTGTGTTGGTGCAGGAAACCACTCTTGCACTTGTATTAGTGTGGAAAAAACACTTTTCGCACTTTTGTTAGTGTTGAAAAACCACTTTTCGCACTTGTGTTAGTGTTGAAAAACCACTTTTCGTACTTGTGTTAGTGTTGAAAAACCACTTTTCGCACTTGTGTTGGTGCAGGAAACCACTTTTGCACTTGTATTAGTGTGGAAAAACCACTTTTCGCACTTGTGTTAGTGTTGAAAAACCACTTTTCGCACTTGTGTTAGTGTTGAAAAACCACTTTTCGCACTTGTGTTGGTGCAGGAAACCACTTTTGCACTTGTATTAGTGTGGAAAAACCACTTTTCGCACTTGTATTAGTGTGGAAAAACCACTTTTCGCACTTGTGTTAGTGTTGAAAAACCACTTTTCGCACTTGTGTTAGTGTTGAAAAACCACTTTTCGCACTTGTGTTGGTGCAGGAAACCACTTTTGCACTTGTATTAGTGTGGAAAAAACACTTTTCGCACTTTTGTTAGTGTTGAAAAACCACTTTTCGCACTTGTGTTAGTGTTGAAAAACCACTTTTCGCACTTGTGTTGGTGCAGGAAACCACTTTTGCACTTGTATTAGTGTGGAAAAACCACTTTTCGCACTTGTATTAGTGTGGAAAAACCACTTTTCGCACTTGTGTTAGTGTTGAAAAACCACTTTTCGCACTTGTGTTAGTGTTGAAAAACCACTTTTCGCACTTGTGTTGGTGCAGGAAACCACTTTTGCACTTGTATTAGTGTGGAAAAAACACTTTTCGCACTTTTGTTAGTGTTGAAAAACCACTTTTCGCACTTGTGTTAGTGTTGAAAAACTACTTTTCGTACTTGTGTTAGTGTTGAAAAACCACTTTTCACACTTGTGTTGGTGCAGGAAACCACTTTTGCACTTGTATTAGTGTGGAAAAACCACTTTTCGCACTTGTGTTAGTGTTGAAAAACCACTTTTTGCACTTGTGATAGTGTTGAAAAACCACTTTTTGCACTTGTGTTAGTGTTGAAAAACCACTTTTCGCACTTGTGTTAGTGTTGAAAAACCACT
This sequence comes from Myxine glutinosa, assembly GCF_964187855.1. NCBI lineage: Eukaryota > Metazoa > Chordata > Myxini > Myxiniformes > Myxinidae > Myxine > Myxine glutinosa. Next base: position 69,038 of record NW_027618214.1, on the reverse strand, counting down.
TTTCGCACTTGTGTTGGTGCAGGAAACCACTTTTGCACTTGTATTAGTGTGGAAAAAACACTTTTCGCACTTGTGTTAGTGTTGAAAAACCACTTTTCGCACTTGTGTTGGTGCAGGAAACCACTTTTGCACTTGTATTAGTGTGGAAAAAAAACACTTTTCGCACTTGTGTTAGTGTTGAAAAACCACTTTTCGCACTTGTGTTAGTGTTGAAAAACCACTTTTCGCACTTGTGTTGGTGCAGGAAACCACTTTTGCACTTGTATTAGTGTGGAAAAAACACTTTTCGCACTTGTGTTAGTGTTGAAAAACCACTTTTCGCACTTGTGTTAGTGTTGAAAAACCACTTTTCGCACTTGTGTTGGTGCAGGAAACCACTTTTGCACTTGTATTAGTGTGGAAAAAACACTTTTCGCACTTGTGTTAGTGTTGAAAAACCACTTTTCGCACTTGTGTTAGTGTTGAAAAACCACTTTTCGCACTTGTGTTAGTGTTGAAAAACCACTTTTCGTACTTGTGTTAGTGTTGAAAAACCACTTTTCACACTTGTGTTGGTGCAGGAAACCACTTTTGCACTTGTATTAGTGTGGAAAAACCACTTTTCGCACTTGTGTTAGTGTTGAAAAACCACTTTTCGCACTTGTGTTAGTGTTGAAAAACCACTTTTCGCACTTGTGTTGGTGCAGGAAACCACTTTTGCACTTGTATTAGTTTGGAAAAAACACTTTTTGCACTTGTGATAGTGTTGAAAAACCACTTTTTGCACTTGTGTTAGTGTTGAAAAACCACTTTTCGCACTTGTGTTAGTGTTGAAAAACCACTTTTCGCACTTGTGTTGGTGCAGGAAACCACTTTTGCACTTGTATTAGTGTGGAAAAAACACTTTTCGCACTTGTGTTAGTGTTGAAAAACCACTTTTCGCACTTGTGTTGGTGCAGGAAACCACTTTTGCACTTGTATTAGTGTGGAAAAAACACTTTTCGCACTTGTGTTAGTGTTGAAAAACCACTTTTCGCACTTGTGTTAGTGTTGAAAAACCACTTTTCGCACTTGTGTTGGTGCAGGAAACCACTTTTGCACTTGTATTAGTGTGGAAAAAACACTTTTCGCACTTGTGTTAGTGTTGAAAAACCACTTTTCGCACTTGTGTTAGTGTTGAAAAACCACTTTTCGCACTTGTGTTAGTGTTGAAAAACCACTTTTCGCACTTGTGTTGGTGCAGGAAACCACTTTTGCACTTGTATTGGTGTGGAAAAAACACTTTTCGCACTTGTGTTAGTGTTGAAAAACCACTTTTCGCACTTGTGTTAGGGTTGAAAAACCACTTTTCGCACTTGTGTTAGTGTTGAAAAACCACTTTTCGCACTTGTGTTAGTGTTGAAAAACCACTTTTCGCACTTGTGTTGGTGCAGGAAACCACTTTTGCACTTGTATTAGTGTGGAAAAAACACATTTCGCACTTGTGTTAGTGTTGAAAAACCACTTTTCGCACTTGTGTTAGTGTTGAAAAACCACATTTCGCACTTGTGTTGGTGCAGGAAACCACTTTTGTACTTGTATTAGTGTGGAAAAACAACTTTTCGCACTTGTGTTAGTGTTGAAAAACAACTTTTCGCACTTGTGTTAGTGTTGAAAAACCACTTTTCGCACTTGTGTTAGTGTTGAAAAACCACTTTTCGCACTTGTGTTGGTGCAGGAAACCACTTTTGCACTTGTATTAGTGTGGAAAAAACACTTTTCGCACTTGTGTTAGTGTTGAAAAACCACTTTTCGCACTTGTGTTAGTGTTGAAAAAACACTTTTCGCACTTGTGTTGGTGCAGGAAACCACTTTTGCACTTGTATTAGTGTGGAAAAAACACTTTTCGCACTTGTGTTAGTGTTGAAAAACCACTTTTCGCACTTGTGTTAGTGTTGAAAAACCACTTTTCGCACTTGTGTTGGTGCAGGAAACCACTTTTGCACTTGTGTTAGTGTTGAAAAACCACTTTTCGCACTTGTGTTAGTGTTGAAAAACCACTTTTCGCACTTGTGTTAGTGGTGAAAAACCACTTTTCGCACTTGTGTTAGTGTTGAAAAACCACTTTTCGCACTTGTGTTGGTGCAGGAAAACCACTTTTGCACTTGTATTAGTGTGGAAAAAACACTTTTCGCACTTGTGTTAGTGTTGAAAAAACACTTTTCGCACTTGTGTTAGTGTTGAAAAACCACTTTTCGCACCTGTGTTGGTGCAGGAAACCACTTTTGCACTTGTATTAGTGTTGAAAAAACACATTTTGCACTTGGTATAGTGTTGAAAAACCACTTTTCGCACTTGTATTAGTGTTGAAAAACCACTTTTCGCACTTGTGTTAGTGTTGAAAAACCACTTTTCGCACTTCTGTTGGTGCAGGAAACCACTTTTGCACTTGTATTAGTGTGGAAAAAACACTTTTCGCACTTGTGTTAGTGTTGAAAAACCACTTTTCGCACTTGTGTTAGTGTTGAAAAAACACTTTTCGCACTTGTGTTGGTGCAGGAAACCACTTTTGCACTTGTATTAGTGTGGAAAAAACACTTTTCGCACTTGTGTTAGTGTTGAAAAACCACTTTTCGCACTTGTGTTCGTGTTGAAAAACCATTTTTCGCACTTGTGTTAGTGTTGAAAAACCACTTTTCGCACTTGTGTTAATGTTGAAAAACCACTTTTCGCACTTGTGTTGGTGCAGGAAACCACTTTTGCACTTGTATTAGTGTGGAAAAAACACTTTTCGCACTTGTGTTAGTGTTGAAAAACCACTTTTCGCACTTGTGTTAGTGTTGAAAAACCACTTTTCGCACTTGTGTTAGTGTTGAAAAACCACTTTTCGCACTTGTGTTAGTGTTGAAAAACCACTTTTCGCACTTGTGTTAGTGTTGAAAAACCACTTTTCGCACTTGTGTTGGTGCAGGAAACCACTTTTGCACTTGTATTAGTGTGGAAAAAACACTTTTCGCACTTGTGTTAGTGTTGAAAAACCACTTTTCGCACTTGTGTTAGTGTTGAAAAACCACTTTTCGCACTTGTGTTAGTGTTGAAAAACCACTTTTCGTACTTGTGTTAGTGTTGAAAAACCACTTTTCACACTTGTGTTCGTGCAGGAAACCACTTTTGCACTTGTATTAGTGTGGAAAAACCACTTTTCGCACTTGTGTTAGTGTTGAAAAACCACTTTTCGCACTTGTGTTAGTGTTGAAAAACCACTTTTCGCACTTGTGTTGGTGCAGGAAACCACTTTTGCACTTGTATTAGTTTGGAAAAAACACTTTTTGCACTTGTGATAGTGTTGAAAAACCACTTTTTGCACTTGTGTTAGTGTTGAAAAACCACTTTTCGCACTTGTGTTAGTGTTGAAAAACCACTTTTCGCACTTGTGTTGGTGCAGGAAACCACTTTTGCACTTGTATTAGTGTGGAAAAAACACTTTTCGCACTTGTGTTAGTGTTGAAAAACCACTTTTCGCACTTGTGTTGGTGCAGGAAACCACTTTTGCACTTGTATTAGTGTGGAAAAAACACTTTTCGCACTTGTGTTAGTGTTGAAAAACCACTTTTCGCACTTGTGTTAGTGTTGAAAAACCACTTTTCGCACTTGTGTTGGTGCAGGAAACCACTTTTGCACTTGTATTAGTGTGGAAAAAACACTTTTCGCACTTGTGTTAGTGTTGAAAAACCACTTTTCGCACTTGTGTTAGTGTTGAAAAACCACTTTTCGCACTTGTGTTAGTGTTGAAAAACCACTTTTCGCACTTGTGTTGGTGCAGGAAACCACTTTTGCACTTGTATTGGTGTGGAAAAAACACTTTTCGCACTTGTGTTAGTGTTGAAAAACCACTTTTCGCACTTGTGTTAGGGTTGAAAAACCACTTTTCGCACTTGTGTTAGTGTTGAAAAACCACTTTTCGCACTTGTGTTAGTGTTGAAAAACCACTTTTCGCACTTGTGTTGGTGCAGGAAACCACTTTTGCACTTGTATTAGTGTGGAAAAAACACATTTCGCACTTGTGTTAGTGTTGAAAGACCACTTTTCGCACTTGTGTTAGTGTTGAAAAACCACATTTCGCACTTGTGTTGGTGCAGGAAACCACTTTTGTACTTGTATTAGTGTGGAAAAACAACTTTTCGCACTTGTGTTAGTGTTGAAAAACAACTTTTCGCACTTGTGTTAGTGTTGAAAAACCACTTTTCGCACTTGTGTTAGTGTTGAAAAACCACTTTTCGCACTTGTGTTGGTGCAGGAAACCACTTTTGCACTTGTATTAGTGTGGAAAAAACACTTTTCGCACTTGTGTTAGTGTTGAAAAACCACTTTTCGCACTTGTGTTAGTGTTGAAAAAACACTTTTCGCACTTGTGTTGGTGCAGGAAACCACTTTTGCACTTGTATTAGTGTGGAAAAAACACTTTTCGCACTTGTGTTAGTGTTGAAAAACCACTTTTCGCACTTGTGTTAGTGTTGAAAAACCACTTTTCGCACTTGTGTTGGTGCAGGAAACCACTTTTGCACTTGTGTTAGTGTTGAAAAACCACTTTTCGCACTTGTGTTAGTGTTGAAAAACCACTTTTCGCACTTGTGTTAGTGGTGAAAAACCACTTTTCGCACTTGTGTTAGTGTTGAAAAACCACTTTTCGCACTTGTGTTGGTGCAGGAAAACCACTTTTGCACTTGTATTAGTGTGGAAAAAACACTTTTCGCACTTGTGTTAGTGTTGAAAAAACACTTTTCGCACTTGTGTTAGTGTTGAAAAACCACTTTTCGCACCTGTGTTGGTGCAGGAAACCACTTTTGCACTTGTATTAGTGTTGAAAAAACACATTTTGCACTTGGTATAGTGTTGAAAAACCACTTTTCGCACTTGTATTAGTGTTGAAAAACCACTTTTCGCACTTGTGTTAGTGTTGAAAAACCACTTTTCGCACTTCTGTTGGTGCAGGAAACCACTTTTGCACTTGTATTAGTGTGGAAAAAACACTTTTCGCACTTGTGTTAGTGTTGAAAAACCACTTTTCGCACTTGTGTTAGTGTTGAAAAAACACTTTTCGCACTTGTGTTGGTGCAGGAAACCACTTTTGCACTTGTATTAGTGTGGAAAAAACACTTTTCGCACTTGTGTTAGTGTTGAAAAACCACTTTTCGCACTTGTGTTCGTGTTGAAAAACCATTTTTCGCACTTGTGTTAGTGTTGAAAAACCACTTTTCGCACTTGTGTTAATGTTGAAAAACCACTTTTCGCACTTGTGTTGGTGCAGGAAACCACTTTTGCACTTGTATTAGTGTGGAAAAAACACTTTTCGCACTTGTGTTAGTGTTGAAAAACCACTTTTCGCACTTGTGTTAGTGTTGAAAAACCACTTTTCGCACTTGTGATGGTGCAGGAAACCACTTTTGCACTTGTATTGGTGTGGAAAAAACACTTTTCGCACTTGTATTAGTGTTGAAAAACCACTTTTCGCACTTGTGTTAGGGTTGAAAAACCACTTTTCGCACTTGTGTTAGTGTTGAAAAACCACTTTTTGCACTTGTGTTAGTGTTGAAAAACCACTATTTGCACTTGTGTTGGTGCAGGAAACCACTTTTGCACTTGTATTAGTGTGGAAAAAACACTTTTCGCACTTATGTTAGTGTTGAAAAACCACTTTTCGCACTTGTGTTAGTGTTGAAAAACCACTTTTGCACTTGTATTGGTGTGGAAAAAACACTTTTCGCACTTGTGTTAGTGTTGAAAAACCACTTTTCGCACTTGTGTTAGGGTTGAAAAACCACTTTTCGCACTTGTGTTAGTGTTGAAAAACCACTTTTCGCACTTGTGTTAGTGTTGAAAAACCACTTTTCGCACTTGTGTTGGTGCAGGAAACCACTTTTGCACTTGTATTAGTGTGGAAAAAACACATTTCGCACTTGTGTTAGTGTTGAAAAACCACTTTTCGCACTTGTGTTAGTGTTGAAAAACCACATTTCGCACTTGTGTTGGTGCAGGAAACCACTTTTGTACTTGTATTAGTGTGGAAAAACAACTTTTCGCACTTGTGTTAGTGTTGAAAAACAACTTTTCGCACTTGTGTTAGTGTTGAAAAACCACTTTTCGCACTTGTGTTAGTGTTGAAAAACCACTTTTCGCACTTGTGTTGGTGCAGGAAACCACTTTTGCACTTGTATTAGTGTGGAAAAAACACTTTTCGCACTTGTGTTAGTGTTGAAAAACCACTTTTCGCACTTGTGTTAGTGTTGAAAAAACACTTTTCGCACTTGTGTTGGTGCAGGAAACCACTTTTGCACTTGTATTAGTGTGGAAAAAACACTTTTCGCACTTGTGTTAGTGTTGAAAAACCACTTTTCGCACTTGTGTTAGTGTTGAAAAACCACTTTTCGCACTTGTGTTGGTGCAGGAAACCACTTTTGCACTTGTGTTAGTGTTGAAAAACCACTTTTCGCACTTGTGTTAGTGTTGAAAAACCACTTTTCGCACTTGTGTTAGTGGTGAAAAACCACTTTTCGCACTTGTGTTAGTGTTGAAAAACCACTTTTCGCACTTGTGTTGGTGCAGGAAAACCACTTTTGCACTTGTATTAGTGTGGAAAAAACACTTTTCGCACTTGTGTTAGTGTTGAAAAAACACTTTTCGCACTTGTGTTAGTGTTGAAAAACCACTTTTCGCACCTGTGTTGGTGCAGGAAACCACTTTTGCACTTGTATTAGTGTTGAAAAAAACACATTTTGCACTTGGTATAGTGTTGAAAAACCACTTTTCGCACTTGTATTAGTGTTGAAAAACCACTTTTCGCACTTGTGTTAGTGTTGAAAAACCACTTTTCGCACTTCTGTTGGTGCAGGAAACCACTTTTGCACTTGTATTAGTGTGGAAAAAACACTTTTCGCACTTGTGTTAGTGTTGAAAAACCACTTTTCGCACTTGTGTTAGTGTTGAAAAAACACTTTTCGCACTTGTGTTGGTGCAGGAAACCACTTTTGCACTTGTATTAGTGTGGAAAAAACACTTTTCGCACTTGTGTTAGTGTTGAAAAACCACTTTTCGCACTTGTGTTCGTGTTGAAAAACCATTTTTCGCACTTGTGTTAGTGTTGAAAAACCACTTTTCGCACTTGTGTTAATGTTGAAAAACCACTTTTCGCACTTGTGTTGGTGCAGGAAACCACTTTTGCACTTGTATTAGTGTGGAAAAAACACTTTTCGCACTTGTGTTAGTGTTGAAAAACCACTTTTCGCACTTGTGTTAGTGTTGAAAAACCACTTTTCGCACTTGTGTTAGTGTTGAAAAACCACTTTTCGCACTTGTGATGGTGCAGGAAACCACTTTTGCACTTGTATTGGTGTGGAAAAAACACTTTTCGCACTTGTATTAGTGTTGAAAAACCACTTTTCGCACTTGTGTTAGGGTTGAAAAACCACTTTTCGCACTTGTGTTAGTGTTGAAAAACCACTTTTTGCACTTGTGTTAGTGTTGAAAAACCACTATTTGCACTTGTGTTGGTGCAGGAAACCACTTTTGCACTTGTATTAGTGTGGAAAAAACACTTTTCGCACTTATGTTAGTGTTGAAAAACCACTTTTCGCACTTGTGTTAGTGTTGAAAAACCACTTTTGCACTTGTATTAGTGTGGAAAAGACACTTTTCGCACTTGTATTAGTGTTGAAAAACCACTTTTCGCACTTGTGATAGTGTTGAAAAACCACTTTTGCACTTGTGTTAGTGTTGAAAAACCACTTTTCACAGTTGTGTTAGTGTTGAAAAACCACTTTTCGCACTTGTGTTAGTGTTGAAAAACCACTTTCACACTTGTGTTGGTGCAGGAAACCACTTTTTCACTTGTATTAGTGTGGAAAAAACACTTTTCGCACTTGTGTTAGTGTTGAAAAACCACTTTTCGCACTTGCGTTGGTGCAGGAAACCACTTTTGCACTTGTATTAGTGTGGAAAAACCACTTTTCGCACTTGTGTTAGTGTTGAAAAACCACTTTTCGCACTTGTGTTAGTGTGTAAAAACCACTTTTCGCACTTGTGTTAGTGTTGAAAAACCACTTTTCGCACTTGTGTTGGTGCAGGAAACCACTTTTGCACTTGTATTAGTGTGGAAAAAACACTTTTCGCACTTGTGTTAGTGTTGAAAAACCACTTTTCGCACTTGTGTTAGTGTTGAAAAACCACTTTTCGCACTTGTGTTGGTGCAGGAAACCACTTTTGCACTTGTATTAGTGTGGAAAAAACACTTTTCGCACTTGTGTTAGTGTTGAAAAACCACTTTTCGTACTTGTGTTAGTGTTGAAAAACCACTTTTCACACTTGTGTTGGTGCAGGAAACCACTTTTGCACTTGTATTAGTGTGGAAAAACCACTTTTCGCACTTGTGTTAGTGTTGAAAAACCACTTTTCGCACTTGTGTTAGTGTTGAAAAACCACTTTTCGCACTTGTGTTGGTGCAGGAAACCACTTTTGCACTTGTATTAGTTTGGAAAAAACACTTTTTGCACTTGTGATAGTGTTGAAAAACCACTTTTTGCACTTGTGTTAGTGTTGAAAAACCACTTTTCGCACTTGTGTTAGTGTTGAAAAACCACTTTTCGCACTTGTGTTGGTGCAGGAAACCACTTTTGCACTTGTATTAGTGTGGAAAAAACACTTTTCGCACTTGTGTTAGTGTTGAAAAACCACTTTTCGCACTTGTGTTGGTGCAGGAAACCACTTTTGCACTTGTATTAGTGTGGAAAAAACACTTTTCGCACTTGTGTTAGTGTTGAAAAACCACTTTTCGCACTTGTGTTAGTGTTGAAAAACCACTTTTCGCACTTGTGTTGGTGCAGGAAACCACTTTTGCACTTGCATTAGTGTGGAAAAAACACTTTTCGCACTTGTGTTAGTGTTGAAAAACCACTTTTCGCACTTGTGTTAGTGTTGAAAAACCACTTTTCGCACTTGTGTTAGTGTTGAAAAACCACTTTTCGCACTTGTGTTGGTGCAGGAAACCACTTTTGCACTTGTATTAGTGTGGAAAAACCACTTTTCGCACTTGTGTTAGTGTTGAAAAACCACTTTTTGCACTTGTGATAGTGTTGAAAAACCACTTTTTGCACTTGTGTTGGTGCAGGAAACCACTTTTGCACTTGTATTAGTGGGGAAAAAACACATTTCGCACTTGTGTTAGTGTTGAAAAACCACTTTTCGCACTTGTGTTAGTGTTGAAAAACCACATTTCGCACTTGTGTTGGTGCAGGAAACCACTTTTGTACTTGTATTAGTGTGGAAAAACCACTTTTCGCACTTGTGTTAGTGTTGAAAAACCACTTTTCGCACTTGTGTTAGTGTTGAAAAACCACTTTTCGCACTTGTGTTGGTGCAGGAAACCACTTTTGCACTTGTATTGGAGTGGAAAAAACACTTTTCGCACTTGTGTTAGTGTTGAAAAACCACTTTTCGCACTTGTGTTAGGGTTGAAAAACCACTTTTCGCACTTGTGTTAGTGTTGAAAAACCACTTTTCGCACTTGTGTTGGTGCAGGAAACCACTTTTGCACTTGTATTAATGTGGAAAAAACACATTTCGCACTTGTGTTAGTGTTGAAAAACCACTTTTCGCACTTTGTTAGTGTTGAAAAACCACTTTCACACTTGTGTTGGTGCAGGAAACCACTTTTGCACTTGTATTAATGTGGAAAAAACACATTTCGCACTTGTGTTAGTGTTGAAAAACCACTTTTCGCACTTTGTTAGTGTTGAAAAACCACTTTCACAATTGTGTTGGTGCAGGAAACCACTTTTGCACTTGTATTAGTGTGGAAAAAACACTTTTCGCACTTGTGTTAGTGTTGAAAAACACTTTTCGCACTTGTGTTGGTGCAGGAAACCAATTTTGCACTTGTATTAGTGTGGAAAAACCACTTTTCGCACTTGTGTTAGTGTGGAAAACCACTTTTCGCACTTGTGTTAGTGTTGAAAAACCACTTTTCGCACTTGTGTTAGTGTTGAAAAACCACTTTTCGCACTTGTGGTGGTGCAGGAAACCACTTTTTGCACTTGTGTTAGTGTTGAAAAACCACTTTTCGCACTAGTGTTAGTGTTGAAAAACCACTTTTCGCACTTGTGTTAGTGTGGAAAAACCACTTTTCGCACTAGTGTTAGTGTTGAAAAACCACTTTCACACTTGTGTTGGTGCAGGAAACCACTTTTGCACTTGTATTTGTGTGGAAAAAACACTTTTCGCACTTGTGTTAGTGTTGAAAAACACTTTTCGCACTTGGGTTGGTGCAGGAAACCACTTTTGCACTTATATTAGTGTGGAAAAACCACTTTTCGCACTTGTGTTAGTGTTGAAAAACCACTTTTCGCACTTGTGTTAGTGTGGAAAAACCACTTTTCGCACTTGTGTTAGTGTTGAAAAACCACTTTTCGCACTTGTGTTAGTGTTGAAAAACCACTTTTCGCACTTGTGTTGGTGCAGGAAACCACTTTTGCACTTGTATTAGTGTGGAAAAACCACTTTTCGCACTTGTGTTAGTGTTGAAAAACCACTTTTCGCACTTGTGTTAGTGTGGAAAAACCACTTTTCGCACTTGTGTTAGTGTGGAAAAACCACTTTTCGCACTTGTGTTAGTGTTGAAAAACCACTTTTCGCACTTGTGTTGGTGCAGGAAACCACTTTTGCACTTGTATTAGTGTAGAAAAAACACTTTTCGCACTTGTGTTAGTGTTGAAAAACCACTTTTCGCACTTGAGTTGGTGCAGGAAACCACTTTTGCACTTGTATTAGTGTGGAAAAAACACTTTTCGCACTTGTATTAGTGTGGAAAAAACACTTTTCGCACTTGTGTTAGTGTTGAAAAACCACTTTTCGCACTTGTGTTGGTGCAGGAAACCACTTTTGCACTTGTATTAGTGTGGAAAAACCACTTTTCGCACTTGTGTTAGTGTTGAAAAACCACTTTTCGCACTTGTGTTAGTGTGGAAAAACCACTTTTCGCACTTGTGTTAGTGTTGAAAAACCACTTTTCGCACTTGTGTTGGTGCAGGAAACCACTTTTGCACTTGTATTAGTGTGGAAAAAACACTTTTCGCACTTGTGTTAGTGTTGAAAAACCACTTTTCGCACTTGTGTTAGTGTTGAAAAACCACTTTTCGCACTTGTGTTAGTGTTGAAAAACCACTTTTCGTACTTGTGTTAGTGTTGAAAAACCACTTTTCACACTTGTGTTGGTGCAGGAAACCACTTTTGCACTTGTATTAGTGTGGAAAAACCACTTTTCGCACTTGTGTTAGTGTTGAAAAACCACTTTTCGCACTTGTGTTAGTGTTGAAAAACCACTTTTCGCACTTGTGTTAGGGTTGAAAAACCACTTTTCGCACTTGTGTTAGTGTTGAAAAACCACTTTTCGCACTTGTGTTAGTGTTGAAAAACCACTTTTCGCACTTGTGTTGGTGCAGGAAACCACTTTTGCACTTGTATTAGTGGGGAAAAAACACATTTCGCACTTGTGTTAGTGTTGAAAAACCACTTTTCGCACTTGTGTTAGTGTTGAAAAACCACATTTCGCACTTGTGTTGGTGCAGGAAACCACTTTTGTACTTGTATTAGTGTGGAAAAACCACTTTTCGCACTTGTGTTAGTGTTGAAAAACCACTTTTCGCACTTGTGTTAGTGTTGAAAAACCACTTTTCGCACTTGTGTTGGTGCAGGAAACCACTTTTGCACTTGTATTGGTGTGGAAAAAACACTTTTCGCACTTGTGTTAGTGTTGAAAAACCACTTTTCGCACTTGTGTTAGGGTTGAAAAACCACTTTTCGCACTTGTGTTAGTGTTGAAAAACCACTTTTCGCACTTGTGTTGGTGCAGGAAACCACTTTTGCACTTGTATTAATGTGGAAAAAACACATTTCGCACTTGTGTTAGTGTTGAAAAACCACTTTTCGCACTTGTGTTAGTGTTGAAAAACCACATTTCGCACTTGTGTTGGTGCAGGAAACCACTTTTGTACTTGTATTAGTGTGGAAAAACCACTTTTCGCACTTGTGTTAGTGTTGAAAAACCACTTTTCGCACTTGTGTTAGTGTTGAAAAACCACTATTTGCACGTGTTGGTGCAGGAAACCACTTTTGCACTTGTATTAGTGTGGAAAAAACACATTTCGCACTTGTGTTAGTGTTGAAAAACCACTTTTCGCACTTGTGTTAATGTTTAAAAACCACTTTTCGCACTTGTGTTGGTGCAGGAAACCACTTTTTCACTTGTATTAGTGTGGAAAAAACACTTTTCGCACTTGTGTTAGTGTTGAAAAACCACTTTTGCACTTGTATTAGTGTGGAAAAAACACTTTTTACACTTGTGTTAGTGTTGAAAAAACACTTTTCGCACTTGTGATAGTGTTGAAAAACCACTTTTGCACTTGTGTTACTGTTGAAAAACCACTTTTCACAGTTGTGTTAGTGTAGAAAAACCACTTTTCGCACTTTGTTAGTGTTGAAAAACCACTTTCACACTTGTGTTGGTGCAGGAAACCACTTTTGCACTTGTATTAGTGTGGAAAAAACACTTTTCGCACTTGTGTTAGTGTTGAAAAACACTTTTCGCACTTGTGTTGGTGCAGGAAACCACTTTTGCACTTGTATTAGTGTGGAAAAACCACTTTTCGCACTTGTGTTAGTGTGGAAAAACCACTTTTCGCACTTGTGTTAGTGTTGAAAAACCACTTTTCGCACTTGTGTTAGTGTTGAAAAACCACTTTTCGCACTTGTGGTGGTGCAGGAAACCACTTTTTGCACTTGTGTTAGTGTTGAAAAACCACTTTTCGCACTTGTGTTAGTGTTGAAAAACCACTTTTCGCACTTGTGTTAGTGTGGAAAAACCACTTTTCGCACTAGTGTTAGTGTTGAAAAACCACTTTCACACTTGTGTTGGTGCAGGAAACCACTTTTGCACTTGTATTAGTGTGGAAAAAACACTTTTCGCACTTTTGTTAGTGTTGAAAAACCACTTTTCGCACTTGTGTTAGTGTTGAAAAACCACTTTTCGTACTTGTGTTAGTGTTGAAAAACCACTTTTCACACTTGTGTTGGTGCAGGAAACCACTTTTGCACTTGTATTAGTGTGGAAAAACCACTTTTCGCACTTGTGTTAGTGTTGAAAAACCACTTTTCGCACTTGTGTTAGTGTTGAAAAACCACTTTTCGCACTTGTGTTAGGGTTGAAAAACCACTTTTCGCACTTGTGTTAGTGTTGAAAAACCACTTTTCGCACTTGTGTTAGTGTTGAAAAACCACTTTTCGCACTTGTGTTGGTGCAGGAAACCACTTTTGCACTTGTATTAGTGGGGAAAAAACACATTTCGCACTTGTGTTAGTGTTGAAAAACCACTTTTCGCACTTGTGTTAGTGTTGAAAAACCACATTTCGCACTTGTGTTGGTGCAGGAAACCACTTTTGCACTTGTATTAGTGTGGAAAAAACACTTTTCGCACTTGTGTTAGTGTTGAAAAACCACTTTTCGCACTTGTGTTAGTGTTGAAAAAACACTTTTCGCACTTGTGTTGGTGCAGGAAACCACTTTTGCACTTGTATTAGTGTGGAAAAAACACTTTTCGCACTTGTGTTAGTGTTGAAAAACCACTTTTCGCACTTGTGTTCGTGTTGAAAAACCATTTTTCGCACTTGTGTTAGTGTTGAAAAACCACTTTTCGCACTTGTGTTAATGTTGAAAAACCACTTTTCGCACTTGTGTTGGTGCAGGAAACCACTTTTGCACTTGTATTAGTGTGGAAAAAACACTTTTCGCACTTGTGTTAGTGTTGAAAAACCACTTTTCGCACTTGTGTTAGTGTTGAAAAACCACTTTTCGCACTTGTGTTAGTGTTGAAAAACCACTTTTCGCACTTGTGATGGTGCAGGAAACCACTTTTGCACTTGTATTGGTGTGGAAAAAACACTTTTCGCACTTGTATTAGTGTTGAAAAACCACTTTTCGCACTTGTGTTAGGGTTGAAAAACCACTTTTCGCACTTGTGTTAGTGTTGAAAAACCACTTTTTGCACTTGTGTTAGTGTTGAAAAACCACTATTTGCACTTGTGTTGGTGCAGGAAACCACTTTTGCACTTGTATTAGTGTGGAAAAAACACTTTTCGCACTTATGTTAGTGTTGAAAAACCACTTTTCGCACTTGTGTTAGTGTTGAAAAACCACTTTTGCACTTGTATTAGTGTGGAAAAGACACTTTTCGCACTTGTATTAGTGTTGAAAAACCACTTTTCGCACTTGTGATAGTGTTGAAAAACCACTTTTGCACTTGTGTTAGTGTTGAAAAACCACTTTTCACAGTTGTGTTAGTGTTGAAAAACCACTTTTCGCACTTGTGTTAGTGTTGAAAAACCACTTTCACACTTGTGTTGGTGCAGGAAACCACTTTTTCACTTGTATTAGTGTGGAAAAAACACTTTTCGCACTTGTGTTAGTGTTGAAAAACCACTTTTCGCACTTGCGTTGGTGCAGGAAACCACTTTTGCACTTGTATTAGTGTGGAAAAACCACTTTTCGCACTTGTGTTAGTGTTGAAAAACCACTTTTCGCACTTGTGTTAGTGTGTAAAAACCACTTTTCGCACTTGTGTTAGTGTTGAAAAACCACTTTTCGCACTTGTGTTGGTGCAGGAAACCACTTTTGCACTTGTATTAGTGTGGAAAAAACACTTTTCGCACTTGTGTTAGTGTTGAAAAACCACTTTTCGCACTTGTGTTAGTGTTGAAAAACCACTTTTCGCACTTGTGTTGGTGCAGGAAACCACTTTTGCACTTGTATTAGTGTGGAAAAAACACTTTTCGCACTTTTGTTAGTGTTGAAAAACCACTTTTCGCACTTGTGTTAGTGTTGAAAAACCACTTTTCGTACTTGTGTTAGTGTTGAAAAACCACTTTTCACACTTGTGTTGGTGCAGGAAACCACTTTTGCACTTGTATTAGTGTGGAAAAACCACTTTTCGCACTTGTGTTAGTGTTGAAAAACCACTTTTCGCACTTGTGTTAGTGTTGAAAAACCACTTTTCGCACTTGTGTTGGGGCAGGAAACCACTTTTGCACTTGTATTAGTTTGGAAAAAACACTTTTTGCACTTGTGATAGTGTTGAAAAACCACTTTTTGCACTTGTGTTAGTGTTGAAAAACCACTTTTCGCACTTGTGTTAGTGTTGAAAAACCACTTTTCGCACTTGTGTTGGTGCAGGAAACCACTTTTGCACTTGTATTAGTGTGGAAAAAACACTTTTCGCACTTGTGTTAGTGTTGAAAAACCACTTTTCGCACTTGTGTTGGTGCAGGAAACCACTTTTGCACTTGTATTAGTGTGGAAAAAACACTTTTCGCACTTGTGTTAGTGTTGAAAAACCACTTTTCGCACTTGTGTTAGTGTTGAAAAACCACTTTTCGCACTTGTGTTGGTGCAGGAAACCACTTTTGCACTTGCATTAGTGTGGAAAAAACACTTTTCGCACTTGTGTTAGTGTTGAAAAACCACTTTTCGCACTTGTGTTAGTGTTGAAAAACCACTTTTCGCACTTGTGTTGGTGCAGGAAACCACTTTTGTACTTGTATTAGTGTGGAAAAACCACTTTTCGCACTTGTGTTAGTGTTGAAAAACCACTTTTCGCACTTGTGTTAGTGTTGAAAAACCACTTTTCGCACTTGTGTTAGTGTTGAAAAACCACTTTTCGCACTTGTGTTGGGGCAGGAAACCACTTTTGCACTTGTATTAGTTTGGAAAAAACACTTTTTGCACTTGTGATAGTGTTGAAAAACCACTTTTTGCACTTGTGTTAGTGTTGAAAACCCACTTTTCGCACTTGTGTTAGTGTTGAAAAACCACTTTTCGCACTTGTGTTGGTGCAGGAAACCACTTTTGCACTTGTATTAGTGTGGAAAAAACACTTTTCGCACTTGTGTTAGTGTTGAAAAACCACTTTTCGCACTTGTGTTGGTGCAGGAAACCACTTTTGCACTTGTATTAGTGTGGAAAAAACACTTTTCGCACTTGTGTTAGTGTTGAAAAACCACTTTTCGCACTTGTGTTAGTGTTGAAAAACCACTTTTCGCACTTGTGTTGGTGCAGGAAACCACTTTTGCACTTGCATTAGTGTGGAAAAAACACTTTTCGCACTTGTGTTAGTGTTGAAAAACCACTTTTCGCACTTGTGTTAGTGTTGAAAAACCACTTTTCGCACTTGTGTTAGTGTTGAAAAACCACTTTTCGCACTTGTGTTGGTGCAGGAAACCACTTTTGCACTTGTATTAGTGTGGAAAAACCACTTTTCGCACTTGTGTTAGTGTTGAAAAACCACTTTTTGCACTTGTGATAGTGTTGAAAAACCACTTTTTGCACTTGTGTTGGTGCAGGAAACCACTTTTGCACTTGTATTAGTGGGGAAAAAACACATTTCGCACTTGTGTTAGTGTTGAAAAACCACTTTTCGCACTTGTGTTAGTGTTGAAAAACCACATTTCGCACTTGTGTTGGTGCAGGAAACCACTTTTGTACTTGTATTAGTGTGGAAAAACCACTTTTCGCACTTGTGTTAGTGTTGAAAAACCACTTTTCGCACTTGTGTTAGTGTTGAAAAACCACTTTTCGCACTTGTGTTGGTGCAGGAAACCACTTTTGCACTTGTATTGGAGTGGAAAAAACACTTTTCGCACTTGTGTTAGTGTTGAAAAACCACTTTTCGCACTTGTGTTAGGGTTGAAAAACCACTTTTCGCACTTGTGTTAGTGTTGAAAAACCACTTTTCGCACTTGTGTTGGTGCAGGAAACCACTTTTGCACTTGTATTAATGTGGAAAAAACACATTTCGCACTTGTGTTAGTGTTGAAAAACCACTTTTCGCACTTGTGTTCGTGTTGAAAAACCATTTTTCGCACTTGTGTTAGTGTTGAAAAACCACTTTTCGCACTTGTGTTAATGTTGAAAAACCACTTTTCGCACTTGTGTTGGTGCAGGAAACCACTTTTGCACTTGTATTAGTGTGGAAAAAACACTTTTCGCACTTGTGTTAGTGTTGAAAAACCACTTTTCGCACTTGTGTTAGTGTTGAAAAACCACTTTTCGCACTTGTGTTAGTGTTGAAAAACCACTTTTCGCACTTGTGATGGTGCAGGAAACCACTTTTGCACTTGTATTGGTGTGGAAAAAACACTTTTCGCACTTGTATTAGTGTTGAAAAACCACTTTTCGCACTTGTGTTAGGGTTGAAAAACCACTTTTCGCACTTGTGTTAGTGTTGAAAAACCACTTTTTGCACTTGTGTTAGTGTTGAAAAACCACTATTTGCACTTGTGTTGGTGCAGGAAACCACTTTTGCACTTGTATTAGTGTGGAAAAAACACTTTTCGCACTTATGTTAGTGTTGAAAAACCACTTTTCGCACTTGTGTTAGTGTTGAAAAACCACTTTTGCACTTGTATTAGTGTGGAAAAGACACTTTTCGCACTTGTATTAGTGTTGAAAAACCACTTTTCGCACTTGTGATAGTGTTGAAAAACCACTTTTGCACTTGTGTTAGTGTTGAAAAACCACTTTTCACAGTTGTGTTAGTGTTGAAAAACCACTTTTCGCACTTGTGTTAGTGTTGAAAAACCACTTTCACACTTGTGTTGGTGCAGGAAACCACTTTTTCACTTGTATTAGTGTGGAAAAAACACTTTTCGCACTTGTGTTAGTGTTGAAAAACCACTTTTCGCACTTGCGTTGGTGCAGGAAACCACTTTTGCACTTGTATTAGTGTGGAAAAACCACTTTTCGCACTTGTGTTAGTGTTGAAAAACCACTTTTCGCACTTGTGTTAGTGTGTAAAAACCACTTTTCGCACTTGTGTTAGTGTTGAAAAACCACTTTTCGCACTTGTATTGGTGCAGGAAACCACTTTTGCACTTGTATTAGTGTGGAAAAAACACTTTTCGCACTTGTGTTAGTGTTGAAAAACCACTTTTCGCACTTGTGTTAGTGTTGAAAAACCACTTTTCGCACTTGTGTTGGTGCAGGAAACCACTTTTGCACTTGCATTAGTGTGGAAAAAACACTTTTCGCACTTGTGTTAGTGTTGAAAAACCACTTTTCGCACTTGTGTTAGTGTTGAAAAACCACTTTTCGCACTTGTGTTGGTGCAGGAAACCACTTTTGTACTTGTATTAGTGTGGAAAAACCACTTTTCGCACTTGTGTTAGTGTTGAAAAACCACTTTTCGCACTTGTGTTAGTGTTGAAAAACCACTTTTCGCACTTGTGTTAGTGTTGAAAAACCACTTTTCGCACTTGTGTTGGGGCAGGAAACCACTTTTGCACTTGTATTAGTTTGGAAAAAACACTTTTTGCACTTGTGATAGTGTTGAAAAACCACTTTTTGCACTTGTGTTAGTGTTGAAAACCCACTTTTCGCACTTGTGTTAGTGTTGAAAAACCACTTTTCGCACTTGTGTTGGTGCAGGAAACCACTTTTGCACTTGTATTAGTGTGGAAAAAACACTTTTCGCACTTGTGTTAGTGTTGAAAAACCACTTTTCGCACTTGTGTTGGTGCAGGAAACCACTTTTGCACTTGTATTAGTGTGGAAAAAACACTTTTCGCACTTGTGTTAGTGTTGAAAAACCACTTTTCGCACTTGTGTTAGTGTTGAAAAACCACTTTTCGCACTTGTGTTGGTGCAGGAAACCACTTTTGCACTTGCATTAGTGTGGAAAAAACACTTTTCGCACTTGTGTTAGTGTTGAAAAACCACTTTTCGCACTTGTGTTAGTGTTGAAAAACCACTTTTCGCACTTGTGTTAGTGTTGAAAAACCACTTTTCGCACTTGTGTTGGTGCAGGAAACCACTTTTGCACTTGTATTAGTGTGGAAAAACCACTTTTCGCACTTGTGTTAGTGTTGAAAAACCACTTTTTGCACTTGTGATAGTGTTGAAAAACCACTTTTTGCACTTGTGTTGGTGCAGGAAACCACTTTTGCACTTGTATTAGTGGGGAAAAAACACATTTCGCACTTGTGTTAGTGTTGAAAAACCACTTTTCGCACTTGTGTTAGTGTTGAAAAACCACATTTCGCACTTGTGTTGGTGCAGGAAACCACTTTTGTACTTGTATTAGTGTGGAAAAACCACTTTTCGCACTTGTGTTAGTGTTGAAAAACCACTTTTCGCACTTGTGTTAGTGTTGAAAAACCACTTTTCGCACTTGTGTTGGTGCAGGAAACCACTTTTGCACTTGTATTGGAGTGGAAAAAACACTTTTCGCACTTGTGTTAGTGTTGAAAAACCACTTTTCGCACTTGTGTTAGGGTTGAAAAACCACTTTTCGCACTTGTGTTAGTGTTGAAAAACCACTTTTCGCACTTGTGTTGGTGCAGGAAACCACTTTTGCACTTGTATTAATGTGGAAAAAACACATTTCGCACTTGTGTTAGTGTTGAAAAACCACTTTTCGCACTTGTGTTCGTGTTGAAAAACCATTTTTCGCACTTGTGTTAGTGTTGAAAAACCACTTTTCGCACTTGTGTTAATGTTGAAAAACCACTTTTCGCACTTGTGTTGGTGCAGGAAACCACTTTTGCACTTGTATTAGTGTGGAAAAAACACTTTTCGCACTTGTGTTAGTGTTGAAAAACCACTTTTCGCACTTGTGTTAGTGTTGAAAAACCACTTTTCGCACTTGTGTTAGTGTTGAAAAACCACTTTTCGCACTTGTGATGGTGCAGGAAACCACTTTTGCACTTGTATTGGTGTGGAAAAAACACTTTTCGCACTTGTATTAGTGTTGAAAAACCACTTTTCGCACTTGTGTTAGGGTTGAAAAACCACTTTTCGCACTTGTGTTAGTGTTGAAAAACCACTTTTTGCACTTGTGTTAGTGTTGAAAAACCACTATTTGCACTTGTGTTGGTGCAGGAAACCACTTTTGCACTTGTATTAGTGTGGAAAAAACACTTTTCGCACTTATGTTAGTGTTGAAAAACCACTTTTCGCACTTGTGTTAGTGTTGAAAAACCACTTTTGCACTTGTATTAGTGTGGAAAAGACACTTTTCGCACTTGTATTAGTGTTGAAAAACCACTTTTCGCACTTGTGATAGTGTTGAAAAACCACTTTTGCACTTGTGTTAGTGTTGAAAAACCACTTTTCACAGTTGTGTTAGTGTTGAAAAACCACTTTTCGCACTTGTGTTAGTGTTGAAAAACCACTTTCACACTTGTGTTGGTGCAGGAAACCACTTTTTCACTTGTATTAGTGTGGAAAAAACACTTTTCGCACTTGTGTTAGTGTTGAAAAACCACTTTTCGCACTTGCGTTGGTGCAGGAAACCACTTTTGCACTTGTATTAGTGTGGAAAAACCACTTTTCGCACTTGTGTTAGTGTTGAAAAACCACTTTTCGCACTTGTGTTAGTGTGTAAAAACCACTTTTCGCACTTGTGTTAGTGTTGAAAAACCACTTTTCGCACTTGTGTTGGTGCAGGAAACCACTTTTGCACTTGTATTGGTGTGGAAAAACACTTTTCGCACTTGTGTTAGTGTTGAAAAACCACTTTTCGCACTTGTGTTAGTGTTGAAAAACCACTTTTCGTACTTGTGTTAGTGTTGAAAAACCACTTTTCACACTTGTGTTGGTGCAGGAAACCACTTTTGCACTTGTATTAGTGTGGAAAAACCACTTTTCGCACTTGTGTTAGTGTTGAAAAACCACTTTTCGCACTTGTGTTAGTGTTGAAAAACCACTTTTCGCACTTGTGTTGGGGCAGGAAACCACTTTTGCACTTGTATTAGTTTGGAAAAAACACTTTTTGCACTTGTGATAGTGTTGAAAAACCACTTTTTGCACTTGTGTTAGTGTTGAAAAACCACTTTTCGCACTTGTGTTAGTGTTGAAAAACCACTTTTCGCACTTGTGTTGGTGCAGGAAACCACTTTTGCACTTGTATTAGTGTGGAAAAAACACTTTTCGCACTTGTGTTAGTGTTGAAAAACCACTTTTCGCACTTGTGTTGGTGCAGGAAACCACTTTTGCACTTGTATTAGTGTGGAAAAAACACTTTTCGCACTTGTGTTAGTGTTGAAAAACCACTTTTCGCACTTGTGTTAGTGTTGAAAAACCACTTTTCGCACTTGTGTTGGTGCAGGAAACCACTTTTGCACTTGCATTAGTGTGGAAAAAACACTTTTCGCACTTGTGTTAGTGTTGAAAAACCACTTTTCGCACTTGTGTTAGTGTTGAAAAACCACTTTTCGCACTTGTGTTGGTGCAGGAAACCACTTTTGTACTTGTATTAGTGTGGAAAAACCACTTTTCGCACTTGTGTTAGTGTTGAAAAACCACTTTTCGCACTTGTGTTAGTGTTGAAAAACCACTTTTCGCACTTGTGTTAGTGTTGAAAAACCACTTTTCGCACTTGTGTTGGGGCAGGAAACCACTTTTGCACTTGTATTAGTTTGGAAAAAACACTTTTTGCACTTGTGATAGTGTTGAAAAACCACTTTTTGCACTTGTGTTAGTGTTGAAAACCCACTTTTCGCACTTGTGTTAGTGTTGAAAAACCACTTTTCGCACTTGTGTTGGTGCAGGAAACCACTTTTGCACTTGTATTAGTGTGGAAAAAACACTTTTCGCACTTGTGTTAGTGTTGAAAAACCACTTTTCGCACTTGTGTTGGTGCAGGAAACCACTTTTGCACTTGTATTAGTGTGGAAAAAACACTTTTCGCACTTGTGTTAGTGTTGAAAAACCACTTTTCGCACTTGTGTTAGTGTTGAAAAACCACTTTTCGCACTTGTGTTGGTGCAGGAAACCACTTTTGCACTTGCATTAGTGTGGAAAAAACACTTTTCGCACTTGTGTTAGTGTTGAAAAACCACTTTTCGCACTTGTGTTAGTGTTGAAAAACCACTTTTCGCACTTGTGTTAGTGTTGAAAAACCACTTTTCGCACTTGTGTTGGTGCAGGAAACCACTTTTGCACTTGTATTAGTGTGGAAAAACCACTTTTCGCACTTGTGTTAGTGTTGAAAAACCACTTTTTGCACTTGTGATAGTGTTGAAAAACCACTTTTTGCACTTGTGTTGGTGCAGGAAACCACTTTTGCACTTGTATTAGTGGGGAAAAAACACATTTCGCACTTGTGTTAGTGTTGAAAAACCACTTTTCGCACTTGTGTTAGTGTTGAAAAACCACATTTCGCACTTGTGTTGGTGCAGGAAACCACTTTTGTACTTGTATTAGTGTGGAAAAACCACTTTTCGCACTTGTGTTAGTGTTGAAAAACCACTTTTCGCACTTGTGTTAGTGTTGAAAAACCACTTTTCGCACTTGTGTTGGTGCAGGAAACCACTTTTGCACTTGTATTGGAGTGGAAAAAACACTTTTCGCACTTGTGTTAGTGTTGAAAAACCACTTTTCGCACTTGTGTTAGGGTTGAAAAACCACTTTTCGCACTTGTGTTAGTGTTGAAAAACCACTTTTCGCACTTGTGTTGGTGCAGGAAACCACTTTTGCACTTGTATTAATGTGGAAAAAACACATTTCGCACTTGTGTTAGTGTTGAAAAACCACTTTTCGCACTTGTGTTCGTGTTGAAAAACCATTTTTCGCACTTGTGTTAGTGTTGAAAAACCACTTTTCGCACTTGTGTTAATGTTGAAAAACCACTTTTCGCACTTGTGTTGGTGCAGGAAACCACTTTTGCACTTGTATTAGTGTGGAAAAAACACTTTTCGCACTTGTGTTAGTGTTGAAAAACCACTTTTCGCACTTGTGTTAGTGTTGAAAAACCACTTTTCGCACTTGTGTTAGTGTTGAAAAACCACTTTTCGCACTTGTGATGGTGCAGGAAACCACTTTTGCACTTGTATTGGTGTGGAAAAAACACTTTTCGCACTTGTATTAGTGTTGAAAAACCACTTTTCGCACTTGTGTTAGGGTTGAAAAACCACTTTTCGCACTTGTGTTAGTGTTGAAAAACCACTTTTTGCACTTGTGTTAGTGTTGAAAAACCACTATTTGCACTTGTGTTGGTGCAGGAAACCACTTTTGCACTTGTATTAGTGTGGAAAAAACACTTTTCGCACTTATGTTAGTGTTGAAAAACCACTTTTCGCACTTGTGTTAGTGTTGAAAAACCACTTTTGCACTTGTATTAGTGTGGAAAAGACACTTTTCGCACTTGTATTAGTGTTGAAAAACCACTTTTCGCACTTGTGATAGTGTTGAAAAACCACTTTTGCACTTGTGTTAGTGTTGAAAAACCACTTTTCACAGTTGTGTTAGTGTTGAAAAACCACTTTTCGCACTTGTGTTAGTGTTGAAAAACCACTTTCACACTTGTGTTGGTGCAGGAAACCACTTTTTCACTTGTATTAGTGTGGAAAAAACACTTTTCGCACTTGTGTTAGTGTTGAAAAACCACTTTTCGCACTTGCGTTGGTGCAGGAAACCACTTTTGCACTTGTATTAGTGTGGAAAAACCACTTTTCGCACTTGTGTTAGTGTTGAAAAACCACTTTTCGCACTTGTGTTAGTGTGTAAAAACCACTTTTCGCACTTGTGTTAGTGTTGAAAAACCACTTTTCGCACTTGTGTTGGTGCAGGAAACCACTTTTGCACTTGTATTAGTGTGGAAAAAACACTTTTCGCACTTGTGTTAGTGTTGAAAAACCACTTTTCGCACTTGTGTTAGTGTTGAAAAACCACTTTTCGCACTTGTGTTGGTGCAGGAAACCACTTTTGCACTTGCATTAGTGTGGAAAAAACACTTTTCGCACTTGTGTTAGTGTTGAAAAACCACTTTTCGCACTTGTGTTAGTGTTGAAAAACCACTTTTCGCACTTGTGTTGGTGCAGGAAACCACTTTTGTACTTGTATTAGTGTGGAAAAACCACTTTTCGCACTTGTGTTAGTGTTGAAAAACCACTTTTCGCACTTGTGTTAGTGTTGAAAAACCACTTTTCGCACTTGTGTTAGTGTTGAAAAACCACTTTTCGCACTTGTGTTGGGGCAGGAAACCACTTTTGCACTTGTATTAGTTTGGAAAAAACACTTTTTGCACTTGTGATAGTGTTGAAAAACCACTTTTTGCACTTGTGTTAGTGTTGAAAACCCACTTTTCGCACTTGTGTTAGTGTTGAAAAACCACTTTTCGCACTTGTGTTGGTGCAGGAAACCACTTTTGCACTTGTATTAGTGTGGAAAAAACACTTTTCGCACTTGTGTTAGTGTTGAAAAACCACTTTTCGCACTTGTGTTGGTGCAGGAAACCACTTTTGCACTTGTATTAGTGTGGAAAAAACACTTTTCGCACTTGTGTTAGTGTTGAAAAACCACTTTTCGCACTTGTGTTAGTGTTGAAAAACCACTTTTCGCACTTGTGTTGGTGCAGGAAACCACTTTTGCACTTGCATTAGTGTGGAAAAAACACTTTTCGCACTTGTGTTAGTGTTGAAAAACCACTTTTCGCACTTGTGTTAGTGTTGAAAAACCACTTTTCGCACTTGTGTTAGTGTTGAAAAACCACTTTTCGCACTTGTGTTGGTGCAGGAAACCACTTTTGCACTTGTATTAGTGTGGAAAAACCACTTTTCGCACTTGTGTTAGTGTTGAAAAACCACTTTTTGCACTTGTGATAGTGTTGAAAAACCACTTTTTGCACTTGTGTTGGTGCAGGAAACCACTTTTGCACTTGTATTAGTGGGGAAAAAACACATTTCGCACTTGTGTTAGTGTTGAAAAACCACTTTTCGCACTTGTGTTAGTGTTGAAAAACCACATTTCGCACTTGTGTTGGTGCAGGAAACCACTTTTGTACTTGTATTAGTGTGGAAAAACCACTTTTCGCACTTGTGTTAGTGTTGAAAAACCACTTTTCGCACTTGTGTTAGTGTTGAAAAACCACTTTTCGCACTTGTGTTGGTGCAGGAAACCACTTTTGCACTTGTATTGGAGTGGAAAAAACACTTTTCGCACTTGTGTTAGTGTTGAAAAACCACTTTTCGCACTTGTGTTAGGGTTGAAAAACCACTTTTCGCACTTGTGTTAGTGTTGAAAAACCACTTTTCGCACTTGTGTTGGTGCAGGAAACCACTTTTGCACTTGTATTAATGTGGAAAAAACACATTTCGCACTTGTGTTAGTGTTGAAAAACCACTTTTCGCACTTGTGTTCGTGTTGAAAAACCATTTTTCGCACTTGTGTTAGTGTTGAAAAACCACTTTTCGCACTTGTGTTAATGTTGAAAAACCACTTTTCGCACTTGTGTTGGTGCAGGAAACCACTTTTGCACTTGTATTAGTGTGGAAAAAACACTTTTCGCACTTGTGTTAGTGTTGAAAAACCACTTTTCGCACTTGTGTTAGTGTTGAAAAACCACTTTTCGCACTTGTGTTAGTGTTGAAAAACCACTTTTCGCACTTGTGATGGTGCAGGAAACCACTTTTGCACTTGTATTGGTGTGGAAAAAACACTTTTCGCACTTGTATTAGTGTTGAAAAACCACTTTTCGCACTTGTGTTAGGGTTGAAAAACCACTTTTCGCACTTGTGTTAGTGTTGAAAAACCACTTTTTGCACTTGTGTTAGTGTTGAAAAACCACTATTTGCACTTGTGTTGGTGCAGGAAACCACTTTTGCACTTGTATTAGTGTGGAAAAAACACTTTTCGCACTTATGTTAGTGTTGAAAAACCACTTTTCGCACTTGTGTTAGTGTTGAAAAACCACTTTTGCACTTGTATTAGTGTGGAAAAGACACTTTTCGCACTTGTATTAGTGTTGAAAAACCACTTTTCGCACTTGTGATAGTGTTGAAAAACCACTTTTGCACTTGTGTTAGTGTTGAAAAACCACTTTTCACAGTTGTGTTAGTGTTGAAAAACCACTTTTCGCACTTGTGTTAGTGTTGAAAAACCACTTTCACACTTGTGTTGGTGCAGGAAACCACTTTTTCACTTGTATTAGTGTGGAAAAAACACTTTTCGCACTTGTGTTAGTGTTGAAAAACCACTTTTCGCACTTGCGTTGGTGCAGGAAACCACTTTTGCACTTGTATTAGTGTGGAAAAACCACTTTTCGCACTTGTGTTAGTGTTGAAAAACCACTTTTCGCACTTGTGTTAGTGTGTAAAAACCACTTTTCGCACTTGTGTTAGTGTTGAAAAACCACTTTTCGCACTTGTGTTGGTGCAGGAAACCACTTTTGCACTTGTATTAGTGTGGAAAAAACACTTTTCGCACTTGTGTTAGTGTTGAAAAACCACTTTTCGCACTTGTGTTAGTGTTGAAAAACCACTTTTCGCACTTGTGTTGGTGCAGGAAACCACTTTTGCACTTGTATTAGTGTGGAAAAAACACTTTTCGCACTTTTGTTAGTGTTGAAAAACCACTTTTCGCACTTGTGTTAGTGTTGAAAAACCACTTTTCGTACTTGTGTTAGTGTTGAAAAACCACTTTTCACACTTGTGTTGGTGCAGGAAACCACTTTTGCACTTGTATTAGTGTGGAAAAACCACTTTTCGCACTTGTGTTAGTGTTGAAAAACCACTTTTCGCACTTGTGTTAGTGTTGAAAAACCACTTTTCGCACTTGTGTTGGTGAAGGAAACCACTTTTGCACTTGTATTAGTTTGGAAAAAACACTTTTTGCACTTGTGATAGTGTTGAAAAACCACTTTTTGCACTTGTGTTAGTGTTGAAAAACCACTTTTCGCACTTGTGTTAGTGTTGAAAAACCACTTTTCGCACTTGTGTTGGTGCAGGAAACCACTTTTGCACTTGTATTAGTGTGGAAAAAACACTTTTCGCACTTGTGTTAGTGTTGAAAAACCACTTTTCGCACTTGTGTTGGTGCAGGAAACCACTTTTGCACTTGTATTAGTGTGGAAAAAACACTTTTCGCACTTGTGTTAGTGTTGAAAAACCACTTTTCGCACTTGTGTTAGTGTTGAAAAACCACTTTTCGCACTTGTGTTGGTGCAGGAAACCACTTTTGCACTTGCATTAGTGTGGAAAAAACACTTTTCGCACTTGTGTTAGTGTTGAAAAACCACTTTTCGCACTTGTGTTAGTGTTGAAAAACCACTTTTCGCACTTGTGTTAGTGTTGAAAAACCACTTTTCGCACTTGTGTTGGTGCAGGAAACCACTTTTGCACTTGTATTAGTGTGGAAAAACCACTTTTCGCACTTGTGTTAGTGTTGAAAAACCACTTTTTGCACTTGTGATAGTGTTGAAAAACCACTTTTTGCACTTGTGTTGGTGCAGGAAACCACTTTTGCACTTGTATTAGTGGGGAAAAAACACATTTCGCACTTGTGTTAGTGTTGAAAAACCACTTTTCGCACTTGTGTTAGTGTTGAAAAACCACATTTCGCACTTGTGTTGGTGCAGGAAACCACTTTTGTACTTGTATTAGTGTGGAAAAACCACTTTTCGCACTTGTGTTAGTGTTGAAAAACCACTTTTCGCACTTGTGTTAGTGTTGAAAAACCACTTTTCGCACTTGTGTTGGTGCAGGAAACCACTTTTGCACTTGTATTGGAGTGGAAAAAACACTTTTCGCACTTGTGTTAGTGTTGAAAAACCACTTTTCGCACTTGTGTTAGGGTTGAAAAACCACTTTTCGCACTTGTGTTAGTGTTGAAAAACCACTTTTCGCACTTGTGTTGGTGCAGGAAACCACTTTTGCACTTGTATTAATGTGGAAAAAACACATTTCGCACTTGTGTTAGTGTTGAAAAACCACTTTTCGCACTTTGTTAGTGTTGAAAAACCACTTTCACACTTGTGTTGGTGCAGGAAACCACTTTTGCACTTGTATTAATGTGGAAAAAACACATTTCGCACTTGTGTTAGTGTTGAAAAACCACTTTTCGCACTTTGTTAGTGTTGAAAAACCACTTTCACACTTGTGTTGGTGCAGGAAACCACTTTTGCACTTGTATTAGTGTGGAAAAAACACTTTTCGCACTTGTGTTAGTGTTGAAAAACACTTTTCGCACTTGTGTTGGTGCAGGAAACCACTTTTGCACTTGTATTAGTGTGGAAAAACCACTTTTCGCACTTGTGTTAGTGTGGAAAACCACTTTTCGCACTTGTGTTAGTGTTGAAAAACCACTTTTCGCACTTGTGTTAGTGTTGAAAAACCACTTTTCGCACTTGTGGTGGTGCAGGAAACCACTTTTTGCACTTGTGTTAGTGTTGAAAAACCACTTTTCGCACTTGTGTTAGTGTTGAAAAACCACTTTTCGCACTTGTGTTAGTGTGGAAAAACCACTTTTCGCACTAGTGTTAGTGTTGAAAAACCACTTTCACACTTGTGTTGGTGCAGGAAACCACTTTTGCACTTGTATTTGTGTGGAAAAAACACTTTTCGCACTTGTGTTAGTGTTGAAAAACACTTTTCGCACTTGGGTTGGTGCAGGAAACCACTTTTGCACTTATATTAGTGTGGAAAAACCACTTTTCGCACTTGTGTTAGTGTTGAAAAACCACTTTTCGCACTTGTGTTAGTGTGGAAAAACCACTTTTCGCACTTGTGTTAGTGTTGAAAAACCACTTTTCGCACTTGTGTTAGTGTTGAAAAACCACTTTTCGCACTTGTGTTGGTGCAGGAAACCACTTTTGCACTTGTATTAGTGTGGAAAAACCACTTTTCGCACTTGTGTTAGTGTTGAAAAACCACTTTTCGCACTTGTGTTAGTGTGGAAAAACCACTTTTCGCACTTGTGTTAGTGTGGAAAAACCACTTTTCGCACTTGTGTTAGTGTTGAAAAACCACTTTTCGCACTTGTGTTGGTGCAGGAAACCACTTTTGCACTTGTATTAGTGTAGAATAAACACTTTTCGCACTTGTGTTAGTGTTGAAAAACCACTTTTCGCACTTGAGTTGGTGCAGGAAACCACTTTTGCACTTGTATTAGTGTGGAAAAAACACTTTTCGCACTTGTATTAGTGTGGAAAAAACACTTTTCGCACTTGTGTTAGTGTTGAAAAACCACTTTTCGCACTTGTGTTGGTGCAGGAAACCACTTTTGCACTTGTATTAGTGTGGAAAAACCACTTTTCGCACTTGTGTTAGTGTTGAAAAACCACTTTTCGCACTTGTGTTAGTGTGGAAAAACCACTTTTCGCACTTGTGTTAGTGTTGAAAAACCACTTTTCGCACTTGTGTTGGTGCAGGAAACCACTTTTGCACTTGTATTAGTGTGGAAAAAACACTTTTCGCACTTGTGTTAGTGTTGAAAAACCACTTTTCGCACTTGTGTTAGTGTTGAAAAACCACTTTTCGCACTTGTGTTAGTGTTGAAAAACCACTTTTCGCACTTGTGTTGGTGCAGGAAACCACTTTTGCACTTGTATTAGTGTGGAAAAAACACTTTTCGCACTTTTGTTAGTGTTGAAAAACCACTTTTCGCACTTGTGTTAGTGTTGAAAAACCACTTTTCGTACTTGTGTTAGTGTTGAAAAACCACTTTTCACACTTGTGTTGGTGCAGGAAACCACTTTTGCACTTGTATTAGTGTGGAAAAACCACTTTTCGCACTTGTGTTAGTGTTGAAAAACCACTTTTCGCACTTGTGTTAGTGTTGAAAAACCACTTTTCGCACTTGTGTTAGGGTTGAAAAACCACTTTTCGCACTTGTGTTAGTGTTGAAAAACCACTTTTCGCACTTGTGTTAGTGTTGAAAAACCACTTTTCGCACTTGTGTTGGTGCAGGAAACCACTTTTGCACTTGTATTAGTGGGGAAAAAAACACATTTCGCACTTGTGTTAGTGTTGAAAAACCACTTTTCGCCCTTGTGTTAGTGTTGAAAAACCACATTTCGCACTTGTGTTGGTGCAGGAAACCACTTTTGTACTTGTATTAGTGTGGAAAAACCACTTTTCGCACTTGTGTTAGTGTTGAAAAACCACTTTTCGCACTTGTGTTAGTGTTGAAAAACCACTTTTCGCACTTGTGTTGGTGCAGGAAACCACTTTTGCACTTGTATTGGTGTGGAAAAAACACTTTTCGCACTTGTGTTAGTGTTGAAAAACCACTTTTCGCACTTGTGTTAGGGTTGAAAAACCACTTTTCGCACTTGTGTTAGTGTTGAAAAACCACTTTTCGCACTTGTGTTGGTGCAGGAAACCACTTTTGCACTTGTATTAATGTGGAAAAAACACATTTCGCACTTGTGTTAGTGTTGAAAAACCACTTTTCGCACTTGTGTTAGTGTTGAAAAACCACATTTCGCACTTGTGTTGGTGCAGGAAACCACTTTTGTACTTGTATTAGTGTGGAAAAACCACTTTTCGCACTTGTGTTAGTGTTGAAAAACCACTTTTCGCACTTGTGTTAGTGTTGAAAAACCACTATTTGCACGTGTTGGTGCAGGAAACCACTTTTGCACTTGTATTAGTGTGGAAAAAACACATTTCGCACTTGTGTTAGTGTTGAAAAACCACTTTTCGCACTTGTGTTAATGTTTAAAAACCACTTTTCGCACTTGTGTTGGTGCAGGAAACCACTTTTTCACTTGTATTAGTGTGGAAAAAACACTTTTCGCACTTGTGTTAGTGTTGAAAAACCACTTTTCGCACTTGTGTTAGTGTTGAAAAACCACTTTTGCACTTGTATTAGTGTGGAAAAAACACTTTTCACACTTGTGTTAGTGTTGAAAAAACACTTTTCGCACTTGTGATAGTGTTGAAAAACCACTTTTGCACTTGTGTTACTGTTGAAAAACCACTTTTCACAGTTGTGTTAGTGTAGAAAAACCACTTTTCGCACTTTGTTAGTGTTGAAAAACCACTTTCACACTTGTGTTGGTGCAGGAAACCACTTTTGCACTTGTATTAGTGTGGAAAAAACACTTTTCGCACTTGTGTTAGTGTTGAAAAACACTTTTCGCACTTGTGTTGGTGCAGGAAACCACTTTTGCACTTGTATTAGTGTGGAAAAACCACTTTTCGCACTTGTGTTAGTGTGGAAAAACCACTTTTCGCACTTGTGTTAGTGTTGAAAAACCACTTTTCGCACTTGTGTTAGTGTTGAAAAACCACTTTTCGCACTTGTGGTGGTGCAGGAAACCACTTTTTGCACTTGTGTTAGTGTTGAAAAACCACTTTTCGCACTTGTGTTAGTGTTGAAAAACCACTTTTCGCACTTGTGTTAGTGTGGAAAAACCACTTTTCGCACTAGTGTTAGTGTTGAAAAACCACTTTCACACTTGTGTTGGTGCAGGAAACCACTTTTGCACTTGTATTAGTGTGGAAAAAACACTTTTCGCACTTTTGTTAGTGTTGAAAAACCACTTTTCGCACTTGTGTTAGTGTTGAAAAACCACTTTTCGTACTTGTGTTAGTGTTGAAAAACCACTTTTCACACTTGTGTTGGTGCAGGAAACCACTTTTGCACTTGTATTAGTGTGGAAAAACCACTTTTCGCACTTGTGTTAGTGTTGAAAAACCACTTTTCGCACTTGTGTTAGTGTTGAAAAACCACTTTTCGCACTTGTGTTAGGGTTGAAAAACCACTTTTCGCACTTGTGTTAGTGTTGAAAAACCACTTTTCGCACTTGTGTTAGTGTTGAAAAACCACTTTTCGCACTTGTGTTGGTGCAGGAAACCACTTTTGCACTTGTATTAGTGGGGAAAAAACACATTTCGCACTTGTGTTAGTGTTGAAAAACCACTTTTCGCACTTGTGTTAGTGTTGAAAAACCACATTTCGCACTTGTGTTGGTGCAGGAAACCACTTTTGTACTTGTATTAGTGTGGAAAAACCACTTTTCGCACTTGTGTTAGTGTTGAAAAACCACTTTTCGCACTTGTGTTAGTGTTGAAAAACCACTTTTCGCACTTGTGTTGGTGCAGGAAACCACTTTTGCACTTGTATTGGTGTGGAAAAAACACTTTTCGCACTTGTGTTAGTGTTGAAAAACCACTTTTCGCACTTGTGTTAGGGTTGAAAAACCACTTTTCGCACTTGTGTTAGTGTTGAAAAACCACTTTTCGCACTTGTGTTGGTGCAGGAAACCACTTTTGCACTTGTATTTGTGTGGAAAAACCACTTTTCGCACTTGTGTTAGTGTTGAAAAACCACTTTTTGCACTTGTGATAGTGTTGAAAAACCACTTTTTGCACTTGTGTTGGTGCAGGAAACCACTTTTGCACTTGTATTAGTGGGGAAAAAACACATTTCGCACTTGTGTTAGTGTTGAAAAACCACTTTTCGCACTTGTGTTAGTGTTGAAAAACCACATTTCGCACTTGTGTTGGTGCAGGAAACCACTTTTGTACTTGTATTAGTGTGGAAAAACCACTTTTCGCACTTGTGTTAGTGTTGAAAAACCACTTTTCGCACTTGTGTTAGTGTTGAAAAACCACTTTTCGCACTTGTGTTGGTGCAGGAAACCACTTTTGCACTTGTATTGGTGTGGAAAAAACACTTTTCGCACTTGTGTTAGTGTTGAAAAACCACTTTTCGCACTTGTGTTAGGGTTGAAAAACCACTTTTCGCACTTGTGTTAGTGTTGAAAAACCACTTTTCGCACTTGTGTTGGTGCAGGAAACCACTTTTGCACTTGTATTAATGTGGAAAAAACACATTTCGCACTTGTGTTAGTGTTGAAAAACCACTTTTCGCACTTTGTTAGTGTTGAAAAACCACTTTCACACTTGTGTTGGTGCAGGAAACCACTTTTGCACTTGTATTAATGTGGAAAAAACACATTTCGCACTTGTGTTAGTGTTGAAAAACCACTTTTCGCACTTTGTTAGTGTTGAAAAACCACTTTCACACTTGTGTTGGTGCAGGAAACCACTTTTGCACTTGTATTAGTGTGGAAAAAACACTTTTCGCACTTGTGTTAGTGTTGAAAAACACTTTTCGCACTTGTGTTAGTGTTGAAAAACCACTTTTCGCACTTGTGTTGGTGCAGGAAACCACTTTTCGCACTTGTGTTAGTGTGGAAAACCACTTTTCGCACTTGTGTTAGTGTTGAAAAACCACTTTTCGCACTTGTGTTAGTGTGGAAAAACCACTTTTCGCACTTGTGTTAGTGTGGAAAAACCACTTTTCGCACTTGTGTTAGTGTTGAAAAACCACTTTTCGCACTTGTGTTGGTGCAGGAAACCACTTTTGCACTTGTATTAGTGTAGAAAAAACACTTTTCGCACTTGTGTTAGTGTTGAAAAACCACTTTTCGCACTTGAGTTGGTGCAGGAAACCACTTTTGCACTTGTATTAGTGTGGAAAAAACACTTTTCGCACTTGTATTAGTGTGGAAAAAACACTTTTCGCACTTGTGTTAGTGTTGAAAAACCACTTTTCGCACTTGTGTTGGTGCAGGAAACCACTTTTGCACTTGTATTAGTGTGGAAAAACCACTTTTCGCACTTGTGTTAGTGTTGAAAAACCACTTTTCGCACTTGTGTTAGTGTGGAAAAACCACTTTTCGCACTTGTGTTAGTGTTGAAAAACCACTTTTCGCACTTGTGTTGGTGCAGGAAACCACTTTTGCACTTGTATTAGTGTGGAAAAAACACTTTTCGCACTTGTGTTAGTGTTGAAAAACCACTTTTCGCACTTGTGTTAGTGTTGAAAAACCACTTTTCGCACTTGTGTTAGTGTTGAAAAACCACTTTTCGTACTTGTGTTAGTGTTGAAAAACCACTTTTCACACTTGTGTTGGTGCAGGAAACCACTTTTGCACTTGTATTAGTGTGGAAAAAACACTTTTCGCACTTGTGTTAGTGTTGAAAAACCACTTTTCGCACTTGTGTTAGTGTTGAAAAACCACTTTTCGCACTTGTGTTAGGGTTGAAAAACCACTTTTCGCACTTGTGTTAGTGTTGAAAAACCACTTTTCGCACTTGTGTTAGTGTTGAAAAACCACTTTTCGCACTTGTGTTGGTGCAGGAAACCACTTTTGCACTTGTATTAGTGGGGAAAAAACACATTTCGCACTTGTGTTAGTGTTGAAAAACCACTTTTCGCACTTGTGTTAGTGTTGAAAAACCACATTTCGCACTTGTGTTGGTGCAGGAAACCACTTTTGTACTTGTATTAGTGTGGAAAAACCACTTTTCGCACTTGTGTTAGTGTTGAAAAACCACTTTTCGCACTTGTGTTAGTGTTGAAAAACCACTTTTCGCACTTGTGTTGGTGCAGGAAACCACTTTTGCACTTGTATTGGTGTGGAAAAAACACTTTTCGCACTTGTGTTAGTGTTGAAAAACCACTTTTCGCACTTGTGTTAGGGTTGAAAAACCACTTTTCGCACTTGTGTTAGTGTTGAAAAACCACTTTTCGCACTTGTGTTGGTGCAGGAAACCACTTTTGCACTTGTATTAATGTGGAAAAAACACATTTCGCACTTGTGTTAGTGTTGAAAAACCACTTTTCGCACTTGTGTTAGTGTTGAAAAACCACATTTCGCACTTGTGTTGGTGCAGGAAACCACTTTTGTACTTGTATTAGTGTGGAAAAACCACTTTTCGCACTTGTGTTAGTGTTGAAAAACCACTTTTCGCACTTGTGTTAGTGTTGAAAAACCACTATTTGCACGTGTTGGTGCAGGAAACCACTTTTGCACTTGTATTAGTGTGGAAAAAACACATTTCGCACTTGTGTTAGTGTTGAAAAACCACTTTTCGCACTTGTGTTAATGTTTAAAAACCACTTTTCGCACTTGTGTTGGTGCAGGAAACCACTTTTTCACTTGTATTAGTGTGGAAAAAACACTTTTCGCACTTGTGTTAGTGTTGAAAAACCACTTTTCGCACTTGTGTTAGTGTTGAAAAACCACTTTTGCACTTGTATTAGTGTGGAAAAAACACTTTTCACACTTGTGTTAGTGTTGAAAAAACACTTTTCGCACTTGTGATAGTGTTGAAAAACCACTTTTGCACTTGTGTTACTGTTGAAAAACCACTTTTCACAGTTGTGTTAGTGTAGAAAAACCACTTTTCGCACTTTGTTAGTGTTGAAAAACCACTTTCACACTTGTGTTGGTGCAGGAAACCACTTTTGCACTTGTATTAGTGTGGAAAAAACACTTTTCGCACTTGTGTTAGTGTTGAAAAACACTTTTCGCACTTGTGTTGGTGCAGGAAACCACTTTTGCACTTGTATTAGTGTGGAAAAACCACTTTTCACACTTGTGTTAGTGTGGAAAAACCACTTTTCGCACTTGTGTTAGTGTTGAAAAACCACTTTTCGCACTTGTGTTAGTGTTGAAAAACCACTTTTCGCACTTGTGGTGGTGCAGGAAACCACTTTTTGCACTTGTGTTAGTGTTGAAAAACCACTTTTCGCACTTGTGTTAGTGTTGAAAAACCACTTTTCGCACTTGTGTTAGTGTGGAAAAACCACTTTTCGCACTAGTGTTAGTGTTGAAAAACCACTTTCACACTTGTGTTGGTGCAGGAAACCACTTTTGCACTTGTATTAGTGTGGAAAAAACACTTTTCGCACTTTTGTTAGTGTTGAAAAACCACTTTTCGCACTTGTGTTAGTGTTGAAAAACCACTTTTCGTACTTGTGTTAGTGTTGAAAAACCACTTTTCACACTTGTGTTGGTGCAGGAAACCACTTTTGCACTTGTATTAGTGTGGAAAAACCACTTTTCGCACTTGTGTTAGTGTTGAAAAACCACTTTTCGCACTTGTGTTAGTGTTGAAAAACCACTTTTCGCACTTGTGTTAGGGTTGAAAAACCACTTTTCGCACTTGTGTTAGTGTTGAAAAACCACTTTTCGCACTTGTGTTAGTGTTGAAAAACCACTTTTCGCACTTGTGTTGGTGCAGGAAACCACTTTTGCACTTGTATTAGTGGGGAAAAAACACATTTCGCACTTGTGTTAGTGTTGAAAAACCACTTTTCGCACTTGTGTTAGTGTTGAAAAACCACATTTCGCACTTGTGTTGGTGCAGGAAACCACTTTTGCACTTGTATTAGTGTGGAAAAAACACTTTTCGCACTTGTGTTAGTGTTGAAAAACCACTTTTCGCACTTGTGTTAGTGTTGAAAAAACACTTTTCGCACTTGTGTTGGTGCAGGAAACCACTTTTGCACTTGTATTAGTGTGGAAAAAACACTTTTCGCACTTGTGTTAGTGTTGAAAAACCACTTTTCGCACTTGTGTTCGTGTTGAAAAACCATTTTTCGCACTTGTGTTAGTGTTGAAAAACCACTTTTCGCACTTGTGTTAATGTTGAAAAACCACTTTTCGCACTTGTGTTGGTGCAGGAAACCACTTTTGCACTTGTATTAGTGTGGAAAAAACACTTTTCGCACTTGTGTTAGTGTTGAAAAACCACTTTTCGCACTTGTGTTAGTGTTGAAAAACCACTTTTCGCACTTGTGTTAGTGTTGAAAAACCACTTTTCGCACTTGTGATGGTGCAGGAAACCACTTTTGCACTTGTATTGGTGTGGAAAAAACACTTTTCGCACTTGTATTAGTGTTGAAAAACCACTTTTCGCACTTGTGTTAGGGTTGAAAAACCACTTTTCGCACTTGTGTTAGTGTTGAAAAACCACTTTTTGCACTTGTGTTAGTGTTGAAAAACCACTATTTGCACTTGTGTTGGTGCAGGAAACCACTTTTGCACTTGTATTAGTGTGGAAAAAACACTTTTCGCACTTATGTTAGTGTTGAAAAACCACTTTTCGCACTTGTGTTAGTGTTGAAAAACCACTTTTGCACTTGTATTAGTGTGGAAAAGACACTTTTCGCACTTGTATTAGTGTTGAAAAACCACTTTTCGCACTTGTGATAGTGTTGAAAAACCACTTTTGCACTTGTGTTAGTGTTGAAAAACCACTTTTCACAGTTGTGTTAGTGTTGAAAAACCACTTTTCGCACTTGTGTTAGTGTTGAAAAACCACTTTCACACTTGTGTTGGTGCAGGAAACCACTTTTTCACTTGTATTAGTGTGGAAAAAACACTTTTCGCACTTGTGTTAGTGTTGAAAAACCACTTTTCGCACTTGTGTTAGTGTGTAAAAACCACTTTTCGCACTTGTGTTAGTGTTGAAAAACCACTTTTCGCACTTGTGTTGGTGCAGGAAACCACTTTTGCACTTGTATAAGTGTGGAAAAAACACTTTTCGCACTTGTGTTAGTGTTGAAAAACCACTTTTCGCACTTGTGTTAGTGTTGAAAAACCACTTTTCGCACTTGTGTTGGTGCAGGAAACCACTTTTGCACTTGTATTAGTGTGGAAAAAACACTTTTCGCACTTTTGTTAGTGTTGAAAAACCACTTTTCGCACTTGTGTTAGTGTGTAAAAACCACTTTTCGCACTTGTGTTAGTGTTGAAAAACCACTTTTCGCACTTGTGTTGGTGCAGGAAACCACTTTTGCACTTGTATAAGTGTGGAAAAAACACTTTTCGCACTTGTGTTAGTGTTGAAAAACCACTTTTCGCACTTGTGTTAGTGTTGAAAAACCACTTTTCGCACTTGTGTTGGTGCAGGAAACCACTTTTGCACTTGTATTAGTGTGGAAAAAACACTTTTCGCACTTTTGTTAGTGTTGAAAAACCACTTTTCGCACTTGTGTTAGTGTTGAAAAACCACTTTTCGTACTTGTGTTAGTGTTGAAAAACCACTTTTCACACTTGTGTTGGTGCAGGAAACCACTTTTGCACTTGTATTAGTGTGGAAAAACCACTTTTCGCACTTGTGTTAGTGTTGAAAAACCACTTTTCGCACTTGTGTTAGTGTTGAAAAACCACTTTTCGCACTTGTGTTGGGGCAGGAAACCACTTTTGCACTTGTATTAGTTTGGAAAAAACACTTTTTGCACTTGTGATAGTGTTGAAAAACCACTTTTTGCACTTGTGTTAGTGTTGAAAAACCACTTTTCGCACTTGTGTTAGTGTTGAAAAACCACTTTTCGCACTTGTGTTGGTGCAGGA
The DNA here is from genome assembly GCF_964187855.1 of Myxine glutinosa. Taxonomy (NCBI): domain Eukaryota; kingdom Metazoa; phylum Chordata; class Myxini; order Myxiniformes; family Myxinidae; genus Myxine; species Myxine glutinosa. Next base: position 31,110 of record NW_027618214.1, on the reverse strand, counting down.
AACCACTTTTGCACTTGTATTAGTGTGGAAAAAACACTTTTCGCACTTGTGTTAGTGTTGAAAAACCACTTTTCGCACTTGTGTTGGTGCAGGAAACCACTTTTGCACTTGTATTAGTGTGGAAAAAACACTTTTCGCACTTGTGTTAGTGTTGAAAAACCACTTTTCGCACTTGTGTTAGTGTTGAAAAACCACTTTTCGCACTTGTGTTGGTGCAGGAAACCACTTTTGCACTTGCATTAGTGTGGAAAAAACACTTTTCGCACTTGTGTTAGTGTTGAAAAACCACTTTTCGCACTTGTGTTAGTGTTGAAAAACCACTTTTCGCACTTGTGTTGGTGCAGGAAACCACTTTTGTACTTGTATTAGTGTGGAAAAACCACTTTTCGCACTTGTGTTAGTGTTGAAAAACCACTTTTCGCACTTGTGTTAGTGTTGAAAAACCACTTTTCGCACTTGTGTTAGTGTTGAAAAACCACTTTTCGCACTTGTGTTGGGGCAGGAAACCACTTTTGCACTTGTATTAGTTTGGAAAAAACACTTTTTGCACTTGTGATAGTGTTGAAAAACCACTTTTTGCACTTGTGTTAGTGTTGAAAAACCACTTTTCGCACTTGTGTTAGTGTTGAAAAACCACTTTTCGCACTTGTGTTGGTGCAGGAAACCACTTTTGCACTTGTATTAGTGTGGAAAAAACACTTTTCGCACTTGTGTTAGTGTTGAAAAACCACTTTTCGCACTTGTGTTGGTGCAGGAAACCACTTTTGCACTTGTATTAGTGTGGAAAAAACACTTTTCGCACTTGTGTTAGTGTTGAAAAACCACTTTTCGCACTTGTGTTAGTGTTGAAAAACCACTTTTCGCACTTGTGTTGGTGCAGGAAACCACTTTTGCACTTGCATTAGTGTGGAAAAAACACTTTTCGCACTTGTGTTAGTGTTGAAAAACCACTTTTCGCACTTGTGTTAGTGTTGAAAAACCACTTTTCGCACTTGTGTTAGTGTTGAAAAACCACTTTTCGCACTTGTGTTGGTGCAGGAAACCACTTTTGCACTTGTATTAGTGTGGAAAAACCACTTTTCGCACTTGTGTTAGTGTTGAAAAACCACTTTTTGCACTTGTGATAGTGTTGAAAAACCACTTTTTGCACTTGTGTTGGTGCAGGAAACCACTTTTGCACTTGTATTAGTGGGGAAAAAACACATTTCGCACTTGTGTTAGTGTTGAAAAACCACTTTTCGCACTTGTGTTAGTGTTGAAAAACCACATTTCGCACTTGTGTTGGTGCAGGAAACCACTTTTGTACTTGTATTAGTGTGGAAAAACCACTTTTCGCACTTGTGTTAGTGTTGAAAAACCACTTTTCGCACTTGTGTTAGTGTTGAAAAACCACTTTTCGCACTTGTGTTGGTGCAGGAAACCACTTTTGCACTTGTATTGGAGTGGAAAAAACACTTTTCGCACTTGTGTTAGTGTTGAAAAACCACTTTTCGCACTTGTGTTAGGGTTGAAAAACCACTTTTCGCACTTGTGTTAGTGTTGAAAAACCACTTTTCGCACTTGTGTTGGTGCAGGAAACCACTTTTGCACTTGTATTAATGTGGAAAAAACACATTTCGCACTTGTGTTAGTGTTGAAAAACCACTTTTCGCACTTGTGTTCGTGTTGAAAAACCATTTTTCGCACTTGTGTTAGTGTTGAAAAACCACTTTTCGCACTTGTGTTAATGTTGAAAAACCACTTTTCGCACTTGTGTTGGTGCAGGAAACCACTTTTGCACTTGTATTAGTGTGGAAAAAACACTTTTCGCACTTGTGTTAGTGTTGAAAAACCACTTTTCGCACTTGTGTTAGTGTTGAAAAACCACTTTTCGCACTTGTGTTAGTGTTGAAAAACCACTTTTCGCACTTGTGATGGTGCAGGAAACCACTTTTGCACTTGTATTGGTGTGGAAAAAACACTTTTCGCACTTGTATTAGTGTTGAAAAACCACTTTTCGCACTTGTGTTAGGGTTGAAAAACCACTTTTCGCACTTGTGTTAGTGTTGAAAAACCACTTTTTGCACTTGTGTTAGTGTTGAAAAACCACTATTTGCACTTGTGTTGGTGCAGGAAACCACTTTTGCACTTGTATTAGTGTGGAAAAAACACTTTTCGCACTTATGTTAGTGTTGAAAAACCACTTTTCGCACTTGTGTTAGTGTTGAAAAACCACTTTTGCACTTGTATTAGTGTGGAAAAGACACTTTTCGCACTTGTATTAGTGTTGAAAAACCACTTTTCGCACTTGTGATAGTGTTGAAAAACCACTTTTGCACTTGTGTTAGTGTTGAAAAACCACTTTTCACAGTTGTGTTAGTGTTGAAAAACCACTTTTCGCACTTGTGTTAGTGTTGAAAAACCACTTTCACACTTGTGTTGGTGCAGGAAACCACTTTTTCACTTGTATTAGTGTGGAAAAAACACTTTTCGCACTTGTGTTAGTGTTGAAAAACCACTTTTCGCACTTGCGTTGGTGCAGGAAACCACTTTTGCACTTGTATTAGTGTGGAAAAACCACTTTTCGCACTTGTGTTAGTGTTGAAAAACCACTTTTCGCACTTGTGTTAGTGTGTAAAAACCACTTTTCGCACTTGTGTTAGTGTTGAAAAACCACTTTTCGCACTTGTGTTGGTGCAGGAAACCACTTTTGCACTTGTATTAGTGTGGAAAAAACACTTTTCGCACTTGTGTTAGTGTTGAAAAACCACTTTTCGCACTTGTGTTAGTGTTGAAAAACCACTTTTCGCACTTGTGTTGGTGCAGGAAACCACTTTTGCACTTGTATTAGTGTGGAAAAAACACTTTTCGCACTTTTGTTAGTGTTGAAAAACCACTTTTCGCACTTGTGTTAGTGTTGAAAAACCACTTTTCGTACTTGTGTTAGTGTTGAAAAACCACTTTTCACACTTGTGTTGGTGCAGGAAACCACTTTTGCACTTGTATTAGTGTGGAAAAACCACTTTTCGCACTTGTGTTAGTGTTGAAAAACCACTTTTCGCACTTGTGTTAGTGTTGAAAAACCACTTTTCGCACTTGTGTTGGTGAAGGAAACCACTTTTGCACTTGTATTAGTTTGGAAAAAACACTTTTTGCACTTGTGATAGTGTTGAAAAACCACTTTTTGCACTTGTGTTAGTGTTGAAAAACCACTTTTCGCACTTGTGTTAGTGTTGAAAAACCACTTTTCGCACTTGTGTTGGTGCAGGAAACCACTTTTGCACTTGTATTAGTGTGGAAAAAACACTTTTCGCACTTGTGTTAGTGTTGAAAAACCACTTTTCGCACTTGTGTTGGTGCAGGAAACCACTTTTGCACTTGTATTAGTGTGGAAAAAACACTTTTCGCACTTGTGTTAGTGTTGAAAAACCACTTTTCGCACTTGTGTTAGTGTTGAAAAACCACTTTTCGCACTTGTGTTGGTGCAGGAAACCACTTTTGCACTTGCATTAGTGTGGAAAAAACACTTTTCGCACTTGTGTTAGTGTTGAAAAACCACTTTTCGCACTTGTGTTAGTGTTGAAAAACCACTTTTCGCACTTGTGTTAGTGTTGAAAAACCACTTTTCGCACTTGTGTTGGTGCAGGAAACCACTTTTGCACTTGTATTAGTGTGGAAAAACCACTTTTCGCACTTGTGTTAGTGTTGAAAAACCACTTTTTGCACTTGTGATAGTGTTGAAAAACCACTTTTTGCACTTGTGTTGGTGCAGGAAACCACTTTTGCACTTGTATTAGTGGGGAAAAAACACATTTCGCACTTGTGTTAGTGTTGAAAAACCACTTTTCGCACTTGTGTTAGTGTTGAAAAACCACATTTCGCACTTGTGTTGGTGCAGGAAACCACTTTTGTACTTGTATTAGTGTGGAAAAACCACTTTTCGCACTTGTGTTAGTGTTGAAAAACCACTTTTCGCACTTGTGTTAGTGTTGAAAAACCACTTTTCGCACTTGTGTTGGTGCAGGAAACCACTTTTGCACTTGTATTGGAGTGGAAAAAACACTTTTCGCACTTGTGTTAGTGTTGAAAAACCACTTTTCGCACTTGTGTTAGGGTTGAAAAACCACTTTTCGCACTTGTGTTAGTGTTGAAAAACCACTTTTCGCACTTGTGTTGGTGCAGGAAACCACTTTTGCACTTGTATTAATGTGGAAAAAACACATTTCGCACTTGTGTTAGTGTTGAAAAACCACTTTTCGCACTTTGTTAGTGTTGAAAAACCACTTTCACACTTGTGTTGGTGCAGGAAACCACTTTTGCACTTGTATTAATGTGGAAAAAACACATTTCGCACTTGTGTTAGTGTTGAAAAACCACTTTTCGCACTTTGTTAGTGTTGAAAAACCACTTTCACACTTGTGTTGGTGCAGGAAACCACTTTTGCACTTGTATTAGTGTGGAAAAAACACTTTTCGCACTTGTGTTAGTGTTGAAAAACACTTTTCGCACTTGTGTTGGTGCAGGAAACCACTTTTGCACTTGTATTAGTGTGGAAAAACCACTTTTCGCACTTGTGTTAGTGTGGAAAACCACTTTTCGCACTTGTGTTAGTGTTGAAAAACCACTTTTCGCACTTGTGTTAGTGTTGAAAAACCACTTTTCGCACTTGTGGTGGTGCAGGAAACCACTTTTTGCACTTGTGTTAGTGTTGAAAAACCACTTTTCGCACTTGTGTTAGTGTTGAAAAACCACTTTTCGCACTTGTGTTAGTGTGGAAAAACCACTTTTCGCACTAGTGTTAGTGTTGAAAAACCACTTTCACACTTGTGTTGGTGCAGGAAACCACTTTTGCACTTGTATTTGTGTGGAAAAAACACTTTTCGCACTTGTGTTAGTGTTGAAAAACACTTTTCGCACTTGGGTTGGTGCAGGAAACCACTTTTGCACTTATATTAGTGTGGAAAAACCACTTTTCGCACTTGTGTTAGTGTTGAAAAACCACTTTTCGCACTTGTGTTAGTGTGGAAAAACCACTTTTCGCACTTGTGTTAGTGTTGAAAAACCACTTTTCGCACTTGTGTTAGTGTTGAAAAACCACTTTTCGCACTTGTGTTGGTGCAGGAAACCACTTTTGCACTTGTATTAGTGTGGAAAAACCACTTTTCGCACTTGTGTTAGTGTTGAAAAACCACTTTTCGCACTTGTGTTAGTGTGGAAAAACCACTTTTCGCACTTGTGTTAGTGTGGAAAAACCACTTTTCGCACTTGTGTTAGTGTTGAAAAACCACTTTTCGCACTTGTGTTGGTGCAGGAAACCACTTTTGCACTTGTATTAGTGTAGAATAAACACTTTTCGCACTTGTGTTAGTGTTGAAAAACCACTTTTCGCACTTGAGTTGGTGCAGGAAACCACTTTTGCACTTGTATTAGTGTGGAAAAAACACTTTTCGCACTTGTATTAGTGTGGAAAAAACACTTTTCGCACTTGTGTTAGTGTTGAAAAACCACTTTTCGCACTTGTGTTGGTGCAGGAAACCACTTTTGCACTTGTATTAGTGTGGAAAAACCACTTTTCGCACTTGTGTTAGTGTTGAAAAACCACTTTTCGCACTTGTGTTAGTGTGGAAAAACCACTTTTCGCACTTGTGTTAGTGTTGAAAAACCACTTTTCGCACTTGTGTTGGTGCAGGAAACCACTTTTGCACTTGTATTAGTGTGGAAAAAACACTTTTCGCACTTGTGTTAGTGTTGAAAAACCACTTTTCGCACTTGTGTTAGTGTTGAAAAACCACTTTTCGCACTTGTGTTAGTGTTGAAAAACCACTTTTCGCACTTGTGTTGGTGCAGGAAACCACTTTTGCACTTGTATTAGTGTGGAAAAAACACTTTTCGCACTTTTGTTAGTGTTGAAAAACCACTTTTCGCACTTGTGTTAGTGTTGAAAAACCACTTTTCGTACTTGTGTTAGTGTTGAAAAACCACTTTTCACACTTGTGTTGGTGCAGGAAACCACTTTTGCACTTGTATTAGTGTGGAAAAACCACTTTTCGCACTTGTGTTAGTGTTGAAAAACCACTTTTCGCACTTGTGTTAGTGTTGAAAAACCACTTTTCGCACTTGTGTTAGGGTTGAAAAACCACTTTTCGCACTTGTGTTAGTGTTGAAAAACCACTTTTCGCACTTGTGTTAGTGTTGAAAAACCACTTTTCGCACTTGTGTTGGTGCAGGAAACCACTTTTGCACTTGTATTAGTGGGGAAAAAACACATTTCGCACTTGTGTTAGTGTTGAAAAACCACTTTTCGCCCTTGTGTTAGTGTTGAAAAACCACATTTCGCACTTGTGTTGGTGCAGGAAACCACTTTTGTACTTGTATTAGTGTGGAAAAACCACTTTTCGCACTTGTGTTAGTGTTGAAAAACCACTTTTCGCACTTGTGTTAGTGTTGAAAAACCACTTTTCGCACTTGTGTTGGTGCAGGAAACCACTTTTGCACTTGTATTGGTGTGGAAAAAACACTTTTCGCACTTGTGTTAGTGTTGAAAAACCACTTTTCGCACTTGTGTTAGGGTTGAAAAACCACTTTTCGCACTTGTGTTAGTGTTGAAAAACCACTTTTCGCACTTGTGTTGGTGCAGGAAACCACTTTTGCACTTGTATTAATGTGGAAAAAACACATTTCGCACTTGTGTTAGTGTTGAAAAACCACTTTTCGCACTTGTGTTAGTGTTGAAAAACCACATTTCGCACTTGTGTTGGTGCAGGAAACCACTTTTGTACTTGTATTAGTGTGGAAAAACCACTTTTCGCACTTGTGTTAGTGTTGAAAAACCACTTTTCGCACTTGTGTTAGTGTTGAAAAACCACTATTTGCACGTGTTCGTGCAGGAAACCACTTTTGCACTTGTATTAGTGTGGAAAAAACACATTTCGCACTTGTGTTAGTGTTGAAAAACCACTTTTCGCACTTGTGTTAATGTTTAAAAACCACTTTTCGCACTTGTGTTGGTGCAGGAAACCACTTTTTCACTTGTATTAGTGTGGAAAAAACACTTTTCGCACTTGTGTTAGTGTTGAAAAACCACTTTTCGCACTTGTGTTAGTGTTGAAAAACCACTTTTGCACTTGTATTAGTGTGGAAAAAACACTTTTCACACTTGTGTTAGTGTTGAAAAAACACTTTTCGCACTTGTGATAGTGTTGAAAAACCACTTTTGCACTTGTGTTACTGTTGAAAAACCACTTTTCACAGTTGTGTTAGTGTAGAAAAACCACTTTTCGCACTTTGTTAGTGTTGAAAAACCACTTTCACACTTGTGTTGGTGCAGGAAACCACTTTTGCACTTGTATTAGTGTGGAAAAAACACTTTTCGCACTTGTGTTAGTGTTGAAAAACACTTTTCGCACTTGTGTTGGTGCAGGAAACCACTTTTGCACTTGTATTAGTGTGGAAAAACCACTTTTCGCACTTGTGTTAGTGTGGAAAAACCACTTTTCGCACTTGTGTTAGTGTTGAAAAACCACTTTTCGCACTTGTGTTAGTGTTGAAAAACCACTTTTCGCACTTGTGGTGGTGCAGGAAACCACTTTTTGCACTTGTGTTAGTGTTGAAAAACCACTTTTCGCACTTGTGTTAGTGTTGAAAAACCACTTTTCGCACTTGTGTTAGTGTGGAAAAACCACTTTTCGCACTAGTGTTAGTGTTGAAAAACCACTTTCACACTTGTGTTGGTGCAGGAAACCACTTTTGCACTTGTATTAGTGTGGAAAAAACACTTTTCGCACTTTTGTTAGTGTTGAAAAACCACTTTTCGCACTTGTGTTAGTGTTGAAAAACCACTTTTCGTACTTGTGTTAGTGTTGAAAAACCACTTTTCACACTTGTGTTGGTGCAGGAAACCACTTTTGCACTTGTATTAGTGTGGAAAAACCACTTTTCGCACTTGTGTTAGTGTTGAAAAACCACTTTTCGCACTTGTGTTAGTGTTGAAAAACCACTTTTCGCACTTGTGTTAGGGTTGAAAAACCACTTTTCGCACTTGTGTTAGTGTTGAAAAACCACTTTTCGCACTTGTGTTAGTGTTGAAAAACCACTTTTCGCACTTGTGTTGGTGCAGGAAACCACTTTTGCACTTGTATTAGTGGGGAAAAAACACATTTCGCACTTGTGTTAGTGTTGAAAAACCACTTTTCGCACTTGTGTTAGTGTTGAAAAACCACATTTCGCACTTGTGTTGGTGCAGGAAACCACTTTTGTACTTGTATTAGTGTGGAAAAACCACTTTTCGCACTTGTGTTAGTGTTGAAAAACCACTTTTCGCACTTGTGTTAGTGTTGAAAAACCACTTTTCGCACTTGTGTTGGTGCAGGAAACCACTTTTGCACTTGTATTGGTGTGGAAAAAACACTTTTCGCACTTGTGTTAGTGTTGAAAAACCACTTTTCGCACTTGTGTTAGGGTTGAAAAACCACTTTTCGCACTTGTGTTAGTGTTGAAAAACCACTTTTCGCACTTGTGTTGGTGCAGGAAACCACTTTTGCACTTGTATTTGTGTGGAAAAACCACTTTTCGCACTTGTGTTAGTGTTGAAAAACCACTTTTTGCACTTGTGATAGTGTTGAAAAACCACTTTTTGCACTTGTGTTGGTGCAGGAAACCACTTTTGCACTTGTATTAGTGGGGAAAAAACACATTTCGCACTTGTGTTAGTGTTGAAAAACCACTTTTCGCACTTGTGTTAGTGTTGAAAAACCACATTTCGCACTTGTGTTGGTGCAGGAAACCACTTTTGTACTTGTATTAGTGTGGAAAAACCACTTTTCGCACTTGTGTTAGTGTTGAAAAACCACTTTTCGCACTTGTGTTAGTGTTGAAAAACCACTTTTCGCACTTGTGTTGGTGCAGGAAACCACTTTTGCACTTGTATTGGTGTGGAAAAAACACTTTTCGCACTTGTGTTAGTGTTGAAAAACCACTTTTCGCACTTGTGTTAGGGTTGAAAAACCACTTTTCGCACTTGTGTTAGTGTTGAAAAACCACTTTTCGCACTTGTGTTGGTGCAGGAAACCACTTTTGCACTTGTATTAATGTGGAAAAAACACATTTCGCACTTGTGTTAGTGTTGAAAAACCACTTTTCGCACTTTGTTAGTGTTGAAAAACCACTTTCACACTTGTGTTGGTGCAGGAAACCACTTTTGCACTTGTATTAATGTGGAAAAAACACATTTCGCACTTGTGTTAGTGTTGAAAAACCACTTTTCGCACTTTGTTAGTGTTGAAAAACCACTTTCACACTTGCGTTGGTGCAGGAAACCACTTTTGCACTTGTATTAGTGTGGAAAAAACACTTTTCGCACTTGTGTTAGTGTTGAAAAACACTTTTCGCACTTGTGTTGGTGCAGGAAACCACTTTTGCACTTGTATTAGTGTGGAAAAACCACTTTTCGCACTTGTGTTAGTGTGGAAAACCACTTTTCGCACTTGTGTTAGTGTTGAAAAACCACTTTTCGCACTTGTGTTAGTGTTGAAAAACCACTTTTCGCACTTGTGGTGGTGCAGGAAACCACTTTTTGCACTTGTGTTAGTGTTGAAAAACCACTTTTCGCACTTGTGTTAGTGTTGAAAAACCACTTTTCGCACTTGTGTTAGTGTGGAAAAACCACTTTTCGCACTAGTGTTAGTGTTGAAAAACCACTTTCACACTTGTGTTGGTGCAGGAAACCACTTTTGCACTTGTATTTGTGTGGAAAAAACACTTTTCGCACTTGTGTTAGTGTTGAAAAACACTTTTCGCACTTGGGTTGGTGCAGGAAACCACTTTTGCACTTATATTAGTGTGGAAAAACCACTTTTCGCACTTGTGTTAGTGTTGAAAAACCACTTTTCGCACTTGTGTTAGTGTGGAAAAACCACTTTTCGCACTTGTGTTAGTGTTGAAAAACCACTTTTCGCACTTGTGTTAGTGTTGAAAAACCACTTTTCGCACTTGTGTTGGTGCAGGAAACCACTTTTGCACTTGTATTAGTGTGGAAAAACCACTTTTCGCACTTGTGTTAGTGTTGAAAAACCACTTTTCGCACTTGTGTTAGTGTGGAAAAACCACTTTTCGCACTTGTGTTAGTGTGGAAAAACCACTTTTCGCACTTGTGTTAGTGTTGAAAAACCACTTTTCGCACTTGTGTTGGTGCAGGAAACCACTTTTGCACTTGTATTAGTGTAGAAAAAACACTTTTCGCACTTGTGTTAGTGTTGAAAAACCACTTTTCGCACTTGAGTTGGTGCAGGAAACCACTTTTGCACTTGTATTAGTGTGGAAAAAACACTTTTCGCACTTGTATTAGTGTGGAAAAAACACTTTTCGCACTTGTGTTAGTGTTGAAAAACCACTTTTCGCACTTGTGTTGGTGCAGGAAACCACTTTTGCACTTGTATTAGTGTGGAAAAAACCACTTTTCGCACTTGTGTTAGTGTTGAAAAACCACTTTTCGCACTTGTGTTAGTGTGGAAAAACCACTTTTCGCACTTGTGTTAGTGTTGAAAAACCACTTTTCGCACTTGTGTTGGTGCAGGAAACCACTTTTGCACTTGTATTAGTGTGGAAAAAACACTTTTCGCACTTGTGTTAGTGTTGAAAAACCACTTTTCGCACTTGTGTTAGTGTTGAAAAACCACTTTTCGCACTTGTGTTAGTGTTGAAAAACCACTTTTCGCACTTGTGTTGGTGCAGGAAACCACTTTTGCACTTGTATTAGTGTGGAAAAAACACTTTTCGCACTTTTGTTAGTGTTGAAAAACCACTTTTCGCACTTGTGTTAGTGTTGAAAAACCACTTTTCGTACTTGTGTTAGTGTTGAAAAACCACTTTTCACACTTGTGTTGGTGCAGGAAACCACTTTTGCACTTGTGTTAGTGTTGAAAAACCACTTTTCGCACTTGTGTTAGTGTTGAAAAACCACTTTTCGCACTTGTGTTAGGGTTGAAAAACCACTTTTCGCACTTGTGTTAGTGTTGAAAAACCACTTTTCGCACTTGTGTTAGTGTTGAAAAACCACTTGTCGCACTTGTGTTGGTGCAGGAAACCACTTTTGCACTTGTATTAGTGGGGAAAAAACACATTTCGCACTTGTGTTAGTGTTGAAAAACCACTTTTCGCACTTGTGTTAGTGTTGAAAAACCACATTTCGCACTTGTGTTGGTGCAGGAAACCACTTTTGTACTTGTATTAGTGTGGAAAAACCACTTTTCGCACTTGTGTTAGTGTTGAAAAACCACTTTTCGCACTTGTGTTAGTGTTGAAAAACCACTTTTCGCACTTGTGTTGGTGCAGGAAACCACTTTTGCACTTGTATTGGTGTGGAAAAAACACTTTTCGCACTTGTGTTAGTGTTGAAAAACCACTTTTCGCACTTGTGTTAGGGTTGAAAAACCACTTTTCGCACTTGTGTTAGTGTTGAAAAACCACTTTTCGCACTTGTGTTGGTGCAGGAAACCACTTTTGCACTTGTATTAATGTGGAAAAAACACATTTCGCACTTGTGTTAGTGTTGAAAAACCACTTTTCGCACTTGTGTTAGTGTTGAAAAACCACATTTCGCACTTGTGTTGGTGCAGGAAACCACTTTTGTACTTGTATTAGTGTGGAAAAACCACTTTTCGCACTTGTGTTAGTGTTGAAAAACCACTTTTCGCACTTGTGTTAGTGTTGAAAAACCACTATTTGCACGTGTTGGTGCAGGAAACCACTTTTGCACTTGTATTAGTGTGGAAAAAACACATTTCGCACTTGTGTTAGTGTTGAAAAACCACTTTTCGCACTTGTGTTAATGTTTAAAAACCACTTTTCGCACTTGTGTTGGTGCAGGAAACCACTTTTTCACTTGTATTAGTGTGGAAAAAACACTTTTCGCACTTGTGTTAGTGTTGAAAAACCACTTTTCGCACTTGTGTTAGTGTTGAAAAACCACTTTTGCACTTGTATTAGTGTGGAAAAAACACTTTTCACACTTGTGTTAGTGTTGAAAAAACACTTTTCGCACTTGTGATAGTGTTGAAAAACCACTTTTGCACTTGTGTTACTGTTGAAAAACCACTTTTCACAGTTGTGTTAGTGTTGAAAAACCACTTTTCGCACTTTGTTAGTGTTGAAAAACCACTTTCACACTTGTGTTGGTGCAGGAAACCACTTTTGCACTTGTATTAGTGTGGAAAAAACACTTTTCGCACTTGTGTTAGTGTTGAAAAACACTTTTCGCACTTGTGTTGGTGCAGGAAACCACTTTTGCACTTGTATTAGTGTGGAAAAACCACTTTTCGCACTTGTGTTAGTGTGGAAAAACCACTTTTCGCACTTGTGTTAGTGTTGAAAAACCACTTTTCGCACTTGTGTTAGTGTTGAAAAACCACTTTTCGCACTTGTGGTGGTGCAGGAAACCACTTTTTGCACTTGTGTTAGTGTTGAAAAACCACTTTTCGCACTTGTGTTAGTGTTGAAAAACCACTTTTCGCACTTGTGTTAGTGTGGAAAAACCACTTTTCGCACTAGTGTTAGTGTTGAAAAACCACTTTCACACTTGTGTTGGTGCAGGAAACCACTTTTGCACTTGTATTAGTGTGGAAAAAACACTTTTCGCACTTTTGTTAGTGTTGAAAAACCACTTTTCGCACTTGTGTTAGTGTTGAAAAACCACTTTTCGTACTTGTGTTAGTGTTGAAAAACCACTTTTCACACTTGTGTTGGTGCAGGAAACCACTTTTGCACTTGTATTAGTGTGGAAAAACCACTTTTCGCACTTGTGTTAGTGTTGAAAAACCACTTTTCGCACTTGTGTTAGTGTTGAAAAACCACTTTTCGCACTTGTGTTAGGGTTGAAAAACCACTTTTCGCACTTGTGTTAGTGTTGAAAAACCACTTTTCGCACTTGTGTTAGTGTTGAAAAACCACTTTTCGCACTTGTGTTGGTGCAGGAAACCACTTTTGCACTTGTATTAGTGGGGAAAAAACACATTTCGCACTTGTGTTAGTGTTGAAAAACCACATTTCGCACTTGTGTTGGTGCAGGAAACCACTTTTGTACTTGTATTAGTGTGGAAAAACCACTTTTCGCACTTGTGTTAGTGTTGAAAAACCACTTTTCGCACTTGTGTTAGTGTTGAAAAACCACTTTTCGCACTTGTGTTGGTGCAGGAAACCACTTTTGCACTTGTATTGGTGTGGAAAAAACACTTTTCGCACTTGTGTTAGTGTTGAAAAACCACTTTTCGCACTTGTGTTAGGGTTGAAAAACCACTTTTCGCACTTGTGTTAGTGTTGAAAAACCACTTTTCGCACTTGTGTTGGTGCAGGAAACCACTTTTGCACTTGTATTAATGTGGAAAAAACACATTTCGCACTTGTGTTAGTGTTGAAAAACCACTTTTCGCACTTGTGTTAGTGTTGAAAAACCACATTTCGCACTTGTGTTGGTGCAGGAAACCACTTTTGTACTTGTATTAGTGTGGAAAAACCACTTTTCGCACTTGTGTTAGTGTTGAAAAACCACTTTTCGCACTTGTGTTAGTGTTGAAAAACCACTATTTGCACGTGTTGGTGCAGGAAACCACTTTTGCACTTGTATTAGTGTGGAAAAAACACATTTCGCACTTGTGTTAGTGTTGAAAAACCACTTTTCGCACTTGTGTTAATGTTTAAAAACCACTTTTCGCACTTGTGTTGGTGCAGGAAACCACTTTTTCACTTGTATTAGTGTGGAAAAAACACTTTTCGCACTTGTGTTAGTGTTGAAAAACCACTTTTCGCACTTGTGTTAGTGTTGAAAAACCACTTTTCGCACTTGTGTTAGTGTTGAAAAACCACTTTTCGCACTTGTGTTAGGGTTGAAAAACCACTTTTCGCACTTGTGTTAGTGTTGAAAAACCACTTTTCGCACTTGTGTTAGTGTTGAAAAACCACTTTTCGCACTTGTGTTGGTGCAGGAAACCACTTTTGCACTTGTATTAGTGGGGAAAAAACACATTTCGCACTTGTGTTAGTGTTGAAAAACCACATTTCGCACTTGTGTTGGTGCAGGAAACCACTTTTGTACTTGTATTAGTGTGGAAAAACCACTTTTCGCACTTGTGTTAGTGTTGAAAAACCACTTTTCGCACTTGTGTTAGTGTTGAAAAACCACTTTTCGCACTTGTGTTGGTGCAGGAAACCACTTTTGCACTTGTATTGGTGTGGAAAAAACACTTTTCGCACTTGTGTTAGTGTTGAAAAACCACTTTTCGCACTTGTGTTAGGGTTGAAAAACCACTTTTCGCACTTGTGTTAGTGTTGAAAAACCACTTTTCGCACTTGTGTTGGTGCAGGAAACCACTTTTGCACTTGTATTAATGTGGAAAAAACACATTTCGCACTTGTGTTAGTGTTGAAAAACCACTTTTCGCACTTGTGTTAGTGTTGAAAAACCACATTTCGCACTTGTGTTGGTGCAGGAAACCACTTTTGTACTTGTATTAGTGTGGAAAAACCACTTTTCGCACTTGTGTTAGTGTTGAAAAACCACTTTTCGCACTTGTGTTAGTGTTGAAAAACCACATTTCGCACTTGTGTTGGTGCAGGAAACCACTTTTGTACTTGTATTAGTGTGGAAAAACCACTTTTCGCACTTGTGTTAGTGTTGAAAAACCACTTTTCGCACTTGTGTTAGTGTTGAAAAACCACTATTTGCACGTGTTGGTGCAGGAAACCACTTTTGCACTTGTATTAGCGTGGAAAAAACACATTTCGCACTTGTGTTAGTGTTGAAAAACCACTTTTCGCACTTGTGTTAATGTTTAAAAACCACTTTTCGCACTTGTGTTGGTGCAGGAAACCACTTTTTCACTTGTATTAGTGTGGAAAAAACACTTTTCGCACTTGTGTTAGTGTTGAAAAACCACTTTTCGCACTTGTGTTAGTGTTGAAAAACCACTTTTCGCACTTGTGTTAGTGTTGAAAAACCACTTTTCGCACTTGTGTTAGGGTTGAAAAACCACTTTTCGCACTTGTGTTAGTGTTGAAAAACCACTTTTCGCACTTGTGTTAGTGTTGAAAAACCACTTTTCGCACTTGTGTTGGTGCAGGAAACCACTTTTGCACTTGTATTAGTGGGGAAAAAACACATTTCGCACTTGTGTTAGTGTTGAAAAACCACATTTCGCACTTGTGTTGGTGCAGGAAACCACTTTTGTACTTGTATTAGTGTGGAAAAACCACTTTTCGCACTTGTGTTAGTGTTGAAAAACCACTTTTCGCACTTGTGTTAGTGTTGAAAAACCACTTTTCGCACTTGTGTTGGTGCAGGAAACCACTTTTGCACTTGTATTGGTGTGGAAAAAACACTTTTCGCACTTGTGTTAGTGTTGAAAAACCACTTTTCGCACTTGTGTTAGGGTTGAAAAACCACTTTTCGCACTTGTGTTAGTGTTGAAAAACCACTTTTCGCACTTGTGTTGGTGCAGGAAACCACTTTTGCACTTGTATTAATGTGGAAAAAACACATTTCGCACTTGTGTTAGTGTTGAAAAACCACTTTTCGCACTTGTGTTAGTGTTGAAAAACCACATTTCGCACTTGTGTTGGTGCAGGAAACCACTTTTGTACTTGTATTAGTGTGGAAAAACCACTTTTCGCACTTGTGTTAGTGTTGAAAAACCACTTTTCGCACTTGTGTTAGTGTTGAAAAACCACTATTTGCACGTGTTGGTGCAGGAAACCACTTTTGCACTTGTATTAGTGTGGAAAAAACACATTTCGCACTTGTGTTAGTGTTGAAAAACCACTTTTCGCACTTGTGTTAATGTTTAAAAACCACTTTTCGCACTTGTGTTGGTGCAGGAAACCACTTTTTCACTTGTATTAGTGTGGAAAAAACACTTTTCGCACTTGTGTTAGTGTTGAAAAACCACTTTTCGCACTTGTGTTAGTGTTGAAAAACCACTTTTGCACTTGTATTAGTGTGGAAAAAACACTTTTCACACTTGTGTTAGTGTTGAAAAAACACTTTTCGCACTTGTGATAGTGTTGAAAAACCACTTTTGCACTTGTGTTACTGTTGAAAAACCACTTTTCACAGTTGTGTTAGTGTTGAAAAACCACTTTTCGCACTTTGTTAGTGTTGAAAAACCACTTTCACACTTGTGTTGGTGCAGGAAACCACTTTTGCACTTGTATTAGTGTGGAAAAAACACTTTTCGCACTTGTGTTAGTGTTGAAAAACACTTTTCGCACTTGTGTTGGTGCAGGAAACCACTTTTGCACTTGTATTAGTGTGGAAAAACCACTTTTGGCACTTGTGTTAGTGTGGAAAAACCACTTTTCGCACTTGTGTTAGTGTTGAAAAACCACTTTTCGCACTTGTGTTAGTGTTGAAAAACCACTTCTCGCACTTGTGGTGGTGCAGGAAACCACTTTTTGCACTTGTGTTAGTGTTGAAAAACCACTTTTCGCACTTGTGTTAGTGTTGAAAAACCACTTTTCGCACTTGTGTTAGTGTGGAAAAACCACTTTTCGCACTAGTGTTAGTGTTGAAAAACCACTTTCACACTTGTGTTGGTGCAGGAAACCACTTTTGCACTTGTATTTGTGTGGAAAAAACACTTTTCGCACTTGTGTTAGTGTTGAAAAACACTTTTCGCACTTGGGTTGGTGCAGGAAACCACTTTTGCACTTATATTAGTGTGGAAAAACCACTTTTCGCACTTGTGTTAGTGTTGAAAAACCACTTTTCGCACTTGTGTTAGTGTGGAAAAACCACTTTTCGCACTTGTGTTAGTGTTGAAAAACCACTTTTCGCACTTGTGTTAGTGTTGAAAAACCACTTTTCGCACTTGTGTTGGTGCAGGAAACCATTTTTGCACTTGTATTATTGTGGAAAAACCACTTTTCGCACTTGTGTTAGTGTTGAAAAACCACTTTTCGCACTTGTGTTAGTGTGGAAAAACCACTTTTCGCACTTGTGTTAGTGTGGAAAAACCACTTTTCGCACTTGTGTTAGTGTTGAAAAACCACTTTTCGCACTTGTGTTGGTGCAGGAAACCACTTTTGCACTTGTATTAGTGTAGAAAAAACACTTTTCGCACTTGTGTTAGTGTTGAAAAACCACTTTTCGCACTTGTGTTGGTGCAGGAAACCACTTTTGCACTTGTATTAGTGTGGAAAAACCACTTTTCGCACTTGTGTTAGTGTTGAAAAACCACTTTTCGCACTTGTGTTAGTGTTGAAAAACCACTTTTCGCACTTGTGTTGGTGCAGTAAACCACTTTTGCACTTGTATTAGTGTGGAAAAAACACTTTTTGCACTTGTGATAGTGTTGAAAAACCACTTTTCGCACTTGTGTTAGTGTTGAAAAACCAATTTTCGCACTTGTGTTAGTGTTGAAAAACCACTTTTCGCACTTGTGTTGGTGCAGGAAACCACTTTTGCACTTGTATTAGTGTGGAAAAAACACTTTTCGCACTTGTGTTAGTGTTGAAAAACCACTTTTCGCACTTGTGTTGGTGCAGGAAACCACTTTTGCACTTGTATTAGTGTGGAAAAAACACTTTTCGCACTTGTATTAGTGTGGAAAAAACACTTTTCGCACTTGTGTTAGTGTTGAAAAACCACTTTTCGCACTTGTGTTGGTGCAGGAAACCACTTTTGCACTTGTATTAGTGTGGAAAAAACCACTTTTCGCACTTGTGTTAGTGTTGAAAAACCACTTTTCGCACTTGTGTTAGTGTGGAAAAACCACTTTTCGCACTTGTGTTAGTGTTGAAAAACCACTTTTCGCACTTGTGTTGGTGCAGGAAACCACTTTTGCACTTGTATTAGTGTGGAAAAAACACTTTTCGCACTTGTGTTAGTGTTGAAAAA
This sequence comes from Myxine glutinosa, assembly GCF_964187855.1. Classification (NCBI taxonomy): domain Eukaryota; kingdom Metazoa; phylum Chordata; class Myxini; order Myxiniformes; family Myxinidae; genus Myxine; species Myxine glutinosa. The sequence goes on along the minus strand of NW_027618214.1, from coordinate 13,250 downwards.
CCACTTTTCGCACTTGTGTTAGTGTTGAAAAACCACTTTTCGCACTTGTGTTAGTGTTGAAAAACCACTTTTCGCACTTGTGTTGGTGCAGGAAACCACTTTTGCAATTGTATTAGTGCGGAAAAAACACTTTTCGCACTTTTGTTAGTGTTGAAAAACCACTTTTCGCACTTGTGTTAGTGTTGAAAAACCACTTTTCGTACTTGTGTTAGTGTTGAAAAACCACTTTTCACACTTGTGTTGGTGCAGGAAACCACTTTTGCACTTGTATTAGTGTGGAAAAACCACTTTTCGCACTTGTGTTAGTGTTGAAAAACCACTTTTCGCACTTGTGTTAGTGTTGAAAAACCACTTTTCGCACTTGTGTTGGTGCAGGAAACCACTTTTGCACTTGTATTAGTTTGGAAAAAACACTTTTTGCACTTGTGATAGTGTTGAAAAACCACTTTTTGCACTTGTGTTAGTGTTGAAAAACCACTTTTCGCACTTGTGTTAGTGTTGAAAAACCACTTTTCGCACTTGTGTTGGTGCAGGAAACCACTTTTGCACTTGTATTAGTGTGGAAAAAACACTTTTCGCACTTGTGTTAGTGTTGAAAAACCACTTTTCGCACTTGTGTTAGTGTTGAAAAACCACTTTTCGCACTTGTGTTGGTGCAGGAAACCACTTTTGCACTTGTATTAGTGTGGAAAAAACACTTTTCGCACTTGTGTTAGTGTTCAAAAACCACTTTTCGCACTTGTGTTAGTGTTGAAAAACCACTTTTCGCACTTGTGTTAGTGTTGAAAAACCATTTTTCGCACTTGTTTTAGTGTTGAAAAACCACTTTTCGCACTTGTGTTAGTGTTGAAAAACCACTTTTCGCACTTGTGTTGGTGCAGGAAACCACTTTTGCACTTGTATTAGTGTGGAAAAAACACTTTTCGCACTTGTGTTAGTGTTGAAAAACCACTTTTCGCACTTATGTTAGTGTTGAAAAACCACTTTTCGCACTTGTGTTAGTGTTGAAAAACCACGTTTCGCACTTGTGTTGGTGCAGGAAACCTCTTTTGCACTTGTGTTAGTGTTGAAAAACCACTTTTCGCACTTGTGTTAGTGTTGAAAAACCACTTTTCGCACTTGTGTTAGTGTTGAAAAACCACTTTTCGCACTTGTGTTAGTGTTGAAAAACCACTTTTCGCACTTGTGTTGGTGCAGGAAACCAGTTTTGCACTTGTATTAGTGTGGAAAAAACACTTTTCGCACTTTTGTTAGTGTTGAAAAACTACTTTTCGTACTTGTGTTAGTGTTGAAAAACCACTTTTCACACTTGTGTTGGTGCAGGAAACCACTTTTGCACTTGTATTAGTGTGGAAAAACCACTTTTCGCACTTGTGTTAGTGTTGAAAACCACTTTTTGCACTTGTGATAGTGTTGAAAAACCACTTTTTGCACTTGTGTTAGTGTTGAAAAACCACTTTTCGCACTTGTGTTAGTGTTGAAAAACCACTTTTCGCACTTGTGTTGGTGCAGGAAACCACTTTTGCACTTGTATTAGTGTGGAAAAAACACTTTTCGCACTTGTGTTAGTGTTGAAAAAACACTTTTCGCACTTGTGTTGGTGCAGGAAACCACTTTTGCACTTGTATTAGTGTGGAAAAAACACTTTTCGCACTTGTGTTAGTGTTGAAAAACCACTTTTCGCACTTGTGTTAGTGTTGAAAAACCACTTTTCGCACTTGTGTTAGTGTTGAAAAACCACTTTTCACACTTGTGTTGGTGCAGGAAACCACTTTTGCACTTGTATTAGTGTGGAAAAACCACTTTTCGCACTTGTGTTAGTGTTGAAAAACCACTTTTCGCACTTGTGTTAGTGTTGAAAAACCACTTTTCGCACTTGTGTTGGTGCAGGAAACCACTTTTGCACTTGTATTAGTGTGGAAAAAACACTTTTCGCACTTTTGTTAGTGTTGAAAAACCACTTTTCGCACTTGTGTTAGTGTTGAAAAACTACTTTTCGTACTTGTGTTAGTGTTGAAAAACCACTTTTCACACTTGTGTTGGTGCAGGAAACCACTTTTGCACTTGTATTAGTGTGGAAAAACCACTTTTCGCACTTGTGTTAGTGTTGAAAAACCACTTTTTGCACTTGTGATAGTGTTGAAAAACCACTTTTTGCACTTGTGTTAGTGTTGAAAAACCACTTTTCGCACTTGTGTTAGTGTTGAAAAACCACTTTTCGCACTTGTGTTGGTGCAGGAAACCACTTTTGCACTTGTATTAGTGTGGAAAAAACACTTTTCGCACTTGTGTTAGTGTTGAAAAAACACTTTTCGCACTTGTGTTGGTGCAGGAAACCACTTTTGCACTTGTATTAGTGTGGAAAAAACACTTTTCGCACTTGTGTTAGTGTTGAAAAACCACTTTTCGCACTTGTGTTAGTGTTGAAAAACCACTTTTCGCACTTGTGTTGGTGCAGGAAACCACTTTTGCACTTGTATTAGTGTGGAAAAAACACTTTTCGCACTTGTGTTAGTGTTGAAAAACCACTTTTCGCACTTGTGTTAGTGTTGAAAAACCACTTTTCGCACTTGTGTTAGTGTTGAAAAACCACTTTTCGCACTTGTGTTGGTGCAGGAAACCACTTTTGCACTTGTATTAGTGTGGAAAAAACCACTTTTCGCACTTGTGTTAGTGTTGAAAAACCACTTTTCGCACTTGTGTTAGTGTGGAAAAACCACTTTTCGCACTTGTGTTAGTGTTGAAAAACCACTTTTCGCACTTGTGTTAGTGTTGAAAAACCACTTTTCGCACTTGTGTTAGTGTTGAAAAACCACTTTTCACACTTGTGTTGGTGCAGGAAACCACTTTTGCACTTGTATTAGTGTGGAAAAACCACTTTTCGCACTTGTGTTAGTGTTGAAAAACCACTTTTCGCACTTGTGTTAGTGTTGAAAAACCACTTTTCGCACTTGTGTTGGTGCAGGAAACCACTTTTGCACTTGTATTAGTGTGGAAAAAACACTTTTCGCACTTTTGTTAGTGTTGAAAAACCACTTTTCGCACTTGTGTTAGTGTTGAAAAACTACTTTTCGTACTTGTGTTAGTGTTGAAAAACCACTTTTCACACTTGTGTTGGTGCAGGAAACCACGTTTGCACTTGTATTAGTGTGGAAAAACCACTTTTCGCACTTGTGTTAGTGTTGAAAAACCACTTTTTGCACTTGTGATAGTGTTGAAAAACCACTTTTTGCACTTGTGTTAGTGTTGAAAAACCACTTTTCGCACTTGTGTTAGTGTTGAAAAACCACTTTTCGCACTTGTGTTGGTGCAGGAAACCACTTTTGCACTTGTATTAGTGTGGAAAAAACACTTTTCGCACTTGTGTTAGTGTTGAAAAAACACTTTTCGCACTTGTGTTGGTGCAGGAAACCACTTTTGCACTTGTATTAGTGTGGAAAAAACACTTTTCGCACTTGTGTTAGTGTTGAAAAACCACTTTTCGCACTTGTGTTAGTGTTGAAAAACCACTTTTCGCACTTGTGTTGGTGCAGGAAACCACTTTTGCACTTGTATTAGTGTGGAAAAAACACTTTTCGCACTTGTGTTAGTGTTGAAAAACCACTTTTCGCACTTGTGTTAGTGTTGAAAAACCACTTTTCGCACTTGTGTTAGTGTTGAAAAACCACTTTTCGCACTTGTGTTGGTGCAGGAAACCACTTTTGCACTTGTATTAGTGTGGAAAAAACCACTTTTCGCACTTGTGTTAGTGTTGAAAAACCACTTTTCGCACTTGTGTTAGTGTGGAAAAACCACTTTTCGCACTTGTGTTAGTGTTGAAAAACCACTTTTCGCACTTGTGTTGGTGCAGGAAACCACTTTTGCACTTGTATTAGTGTGGAAAAAACACTTTTCGCACTTGTGTTAGTGTTGAAAAACCACTTTTCGCACTTGTGTTAGTGTTGAAAAACCACTTTTCGCACTTGTGTTAGTGTTGAAAAACCACTTTTCGCACTTGTGTTGGTGCAGGAAACCACTTTTGCAATTGTATTAGTGTGGAAAAAACACTTTTCGCACTTTTGTTAGTGTTGAAAAACCACTTTTCGCACTTGTGTTAGTGTTGAAAAACCACTTTTCGTACTTGTGTTAGTGTTGAAAAACCACTTTTCACACTTGTGTTGGTGCAGGAAACCACTTTTGCACTTGTATTAGTGTGGAAAAACCACTTTTCGCACTTGTGTTAGTGTTGAAAAACCACTTTTCGCATTTGTGTTAGTGTTGAAAAACCACTTTTCGCACTTGTGTTGGTGCAGGAAACCACTTTTGCACTTGTATTAGTTTGGAAAAAACACTTTTTGCACTTGTGATAGTGTTGAAAAACCACTTTTTGCACTTGTGTTAGTGTTGAAAAACCACTTTTCGCACTTGTGTTAGTGTTGAAAAACCACTTTTCGCACTTGTGTTGGTGCAGGAAACCACTTTTGCACTTGTATTAGTGTGGAAAAAACACTTTTCGCACTTGTGTTAGTGTTGAAAAACCACTTTTCGCACTTGTGTTAGTGTTGAAAAACCACTTTTCGCACTTGTGTTGGTGCAGGAAACCACTTTTGCACTTGTATTAGTGTGGAAAAAACACTTTTCGCACTTGTGTTAGTGTTCAAAAACCACTTTTCGCACTTGTGTTAGTGTTGAAAAACCACTTTTCGCACTTGTGTTAGTGTTGAAAAACCATTTTTCGCACTTGTTTTAGTGTTGAAAAACCACTTTTCGCACTTGTGTTAGTGTTGAAAAACCACTTTTCGCACTTGTGTTGGTGCAGGAAACCACTTTTGCACTTGTATTAGTGTGGAAAAAACACTTTTCGCACTTGTGTTAGTGTTGAAAAACCACTTTTCGCACTTATGTTAGTGTTGAAAAACCACTTTTCGCACTTGTGTTAGTGTTGAAAAACCACGTTTCGCACTTGTGTTGGTGCAGGAAACCTCTTTTGCACTTGTGTTAGTGTTGAAAAACCACTTTTCGCACTTGTGTTAGTGTTGAAAAACCACTTTTCGCACTTGTGTTAGTGTTGAAAAACCACTTTTCGCACTTGTGTTAGTGTTGAAAAACCACTTTTCGCACTTGTGTTGGTGCAGGAAACCACTTTTGCACTTGTATTAGTGTGGAAAAAACACTTTTCGCACTTTTGTTAGTGTGAAAAACTACTTTTCGTACTTGTGTTAGTGTTGAAAAACCACTTTTCACACTTGTGTTGGTGCAGGAAACCACTTTTGCACTTGTATTAGTGTGGAAAAACCACTTTTCGCACTTGTGTTAGTGTTGAAAACCACTTTTTGCACTTGTGATAGTGTTGAAAAACCACTTTTTGCACTTGTGTTAGTGTTGAAAAACCACTTTTCGCACTTGTGTTAGTGTTGAAAAACCACTTTTCGCACTTGTGTTGGTGCAGGAAACCACTTTTGCACTTGTATTAGTGTGGAAAAAACACTTTTCGCAGTTGTGTTAGTGTTGAAAAAACACTTTTCGCACTTGTGTTGGTGCAGGAAACCACTTTTGCACTTGTATTAGTGTGGAAAAAACACTTTTCGCACTTGTGTTAGTGTTGAAAAACCACTTTTCGCACTTGTGTTAGTGTTGAAAAACCACTTTTCGCACTTGTGTTAGTGTTGAAAAACCACTTTTCACACTTGTGTTGGTGCAGGAAACCACTTTTGCACTTGTATTAGTGTGGAAAAACCACTTTTCGCACTTGTGTTAGTGTTGAAAAACCACTTTTCGCACTTGTGTTAGTGTTGAAAAACCACTTTTCGCACTTGTGTTGGTGCAGGAAACCACTTTTGCACTTGTATTAGTGTGGAAAAAACACTTTTCGCACTTTTGTTAGTGTTGAAAAACCACTTTTCGCACTTGTGTTAGTGTTGAAAAACTACTTTTCGTACTTGTGTTAGTGTTGAAAAACCACTTTTCACACTTGTGTTGGTGCAGGAAACCACTTTTGCACTTGTATTAGTGTGGAAAAACCACTTTTCGCACTTGTGTTAGTGTTGAAAAACCACTTTTTGCACTTGTGATAGTGTTGAAAAACCACTTTTTGCACTTGTGTTAGTGTTGAAAAACCACTTTTCGCACTTGTGTTAGTGTTGAAAAACCACTTTTCGCACTTGTGTTGGTGCAGGAAACCACTTTTGCACTTGTATTAGTGTGGAAAAAACACTTTTCGCACTTGTGTTAGTGTTGAAAAAACACTTTTCGCACTTGTGTTGGTGCAGGAAACCACTTTTGCACTTGTATTAGTGTGGAAAAAACACTTTTCGCACTTGTGTTAGTGTTGAAAAACCACTTTTCGCACTTGTGTTAGTGTTGAAAAACCACTTTTCGCACTTGTGTTGGTGCAGGAAACCACTTTTGCACTTGTATTAGTGTGGAAAAAACACTTTTCGCACTTGTGTTAGTGTTGAAAAACCACTTTTCGCACTTGTGTTAGTGTTGAAAAACCACTTTTCGCACTTGTGTTAGTGTTGAAAAACCACTTTTCGCACTTGTGTTGGTGCAGGAAACCACTTTTGCACTTGTATTGGTGTGGAAAAAACACTTTTCGCACTTGTGTTAGTGTTGAAAAACCACTTTTCGCACTTGTGTTAGGGTTGAAAAACCACTTTTCGCACTTGTGTTAGTGTTGAAAAAACACATTTCGCACTTGTGTTGGTGCAGGAAACCACTTTTGTACTTGTATTAGTGTGGAAAAACCACTTTTCGCACTTGTGTTAGTGTTGAAAAACCACTTTTCGCACTTGTGTTAGTGTTGAAAAACCACTTTTCACACTTGTGTTAGTGTTGAAAAACCACTTTTCGCACTTGTGTTGGTGCAGGAAACCACTTTTGCACTTGTATTGGTGTGGAAAAAACACTTTTCGCACTTGTGTTAGTGTTGAAAAACCACTTTTCGCACTTGTGTTAGGGTTGAAAAACCACTTTTTGCACTTGTGTTAGTGTTGAAAAACCACTTTTCGCACTTGTGTTGGTGCAGGAAACCACTTTTGCACTTGTATTAATGTGGAAAAAACACATTTCGCACTTGTGTTAGTGTTGAAAAACCACTTTTCGCACTTGTGTTAGTGTTGAAAAACCACATTTCGCACTTGTGTTGGTGCAGGAAACCACTTTTGTACTTGTATTAGTGTGGCAAAACCACTTTTCGCACTTGTGTTAGTGTTGAAAAACCACTTTTCGCACTTGTGTTAGTGTTGAAAAACCACTATTTGCACGTGTTGGTGCAGGAAACCACTTTTGCACTTGTATTAGTGTGGAAAAAACACATTTCGCACTTGTGTTAGTGTTGAAAAACCACTTTTCGCACTTGTGTTAATGTTGAAAAACCACTTTTCGCACTTGTGTTGGTGCAGGAAACCACTTTTTCACTTGTATTAGTGTGGAAAAAACACTTTTCGCACTTGTGTTAGTGTTGAAAAACCACTTTTCGCACTTGTGTTAGTGTTGAAAAACCACTTTTGCACTTGTATTAGTGTGGAAAAAACACTTTTCACACTTGTGTTAGTGTTGAAAAAACACTTTTCGCACTTGTGATAGTGTTGAAAAACCACTTTTGCACTTGTGTTACTGTTGAAAAACCACTTTTCACAGTTGTGTTAGTGTTGAAAAACCACTTTTCGCACTTTGTTAGTGTTGAAAAACCACTTTCACACTTGTGTTGGTGCAGGAAACCACTTTTGCACTTGTATTAGTGTGGAAAAAACACTTTTCGCACTTGTGTTAGTGTTGAAAAACACTTTTCGCACTTGTGTTGGTGCAGGAAACCACTTTTGCACGTGTATTAGTGTGGAAAAACCACTTTTCGCACTTGTGTTAGTGTTGAAAAACCACTTTTCGCACTTGTGTTAGTGTTGAAAAACCACTTTTCGCACTTGTGTTGGTGCAGGAAACCACTTTTGCACTTGTATTAGTGTGGAAAAAACACTTTTCGCACTTGTGTTAGTGTTCAAAAACCACTTTTCGCACTTGTGTTAGTGTTGAAAAACCACTTTTCGCACTTGTGTTAGTGTTGAAAAACCATTTTTCGCACTTGTTTTAGTGTTGAAAAACCACTTTTCGCACTTGTGTTAGTGTTGAAAAACCACTTTTCGCACTTGTGTTGGTGCAGGAAACCACTTTTGCACTTGTATTAGTGTGGAAAAAACACTTTTCGCACTTGTGTTAGTGTTGAAAAACCACTTTTCGCACTTATGTTAGTGTTGAAAAACCACTTTTCGCACTTGTGTTAGTGTTGAAAAACCACGTTTCGCACTTGTGTTGGTGCAGGAAACCTCTTTTGCACTTGTGTTAGTGTTGAAAAACCACTTTTCGCACTTGTGTTAGTGTTGAAAAACCACTTTTCGCACTTGTGTTAGTGTTGAAAAACCACTTTTCGCACTTGTGTTAGTGTTGAAAAACCACTTTTCGCACTTGTGTTGGTGCAGGAAACCAGTTTTGCACTTGTATTAGTGTGGAAAAAACACTTTTCGCACTTTTGTTAGTGTTGAAAAACTACTTTTCGTACTTGTGTTAGTGTTGAAAAACCACTTTTCACACTTGTGTTGGTGCAGGAAACCACTTTTGCACTTGTATTAGTGTGGAAAAACCACTTTTCGCACTTGTGTTAGTGTTGAAAACCACTTTTTGCACTTGTGATAGTGTTGAAAAACCACTTTTTGCACTTGTGTTAGTGTTGAAAAACCACTTTTCGCACTTGTGTTAGTGTTGAAAAACCACTTTTCGCACTTGTGTTGGTGCAGGAAACCACTTTTGCACTTGTATTAGTGTGGAAAAAACACTTTTCGCACTTGTGTTAGTGTTGAAAAAACACTTTTCGCACTTGTGTTGGTGCAGGAAACCACTTTTGCACTTGTATTAGTGTGGAAAAAACACTTTTCGCACTTGTGTTAGTGTTGAAAAACCACTTTTCGCACTTGTGTTAGTGTTGAAAAACCACTTTTCGCACTTGTGTTAGTGTTGAAAAACCACTTTTCACACTTGTGTTGGTGCAGGAAACCACTTTTGCACTTGTATTAGTGTGGAAAAACCACTTTTCGCACTTGTGTTAGTGTTGAAAAACCACTTTTCGCACTTGTGTTAGTGTTGAAAAACCACTTTTCGCACTTGTGTTGGTGCAGGAAACCACTTTTGCACTTGTATTAGTGTGGAAAAAACACTTTTCGCACTTTTGTTAGTGTTGAAAAACCACTTTTCGCACTTGTGTTAGTGTTGAAAAACTACTTTTCGTACTTGTGTTAGTGTTGAAAAACCACTTTTCACACTTGTGTTGGTGCAGGAAACCACTTTTGCACTTGTATTAGTGTGGAAAAACCACTTTTCGCACTTGTGTTAGTGTTGAAAAACCACTTTTTGCACTTGTGATAGTGTTGAAAAACCACTTTTTGCACTTGTGTTAGTGTTGAAAAACCACTTTTCGCACTTGTGTTAGTGTTGAAAAACCACTTTTCGCACTTGTGTTGGTGCAGGAAACCACTTTTGCACTTGTATTAGTGTGGAAAAAACACTTTTCGCACTTGTGTTAGTGTTGAAAAAACACTTTTCGCACTTGTGTTGGTGCAGGAAACCACTTTTGCACTTGTATTAGTGTGGAAAAAACACTTTTCGCACTTGTGTTAGTGTTGAAAAACCACTTTTCGCACTTGTGTTAGTGTTGAAAAACCACTTTTCGCACTTGTGTTGGTGCAGGAAACCACTTTTGCACTTGTATTAGTGTGGAAAAAACACTTTTCGCACTTGTGTTAGTGTTGAAAAAACCACTTTTCGCACTTGTGTTAGTGTTGAAAAACCACTTTTCGCACTTGTGTTAGTGTTGAAAAACCACTTTTCGCACTTGTGTTGGTGCAGGAAACCACTTTTGCACTTGTATTAGTGTGGAAAAAACCACTTTTCGCACTTGTGTTAGTGTTGAAAAACCACTTTTCGCACTTGTGTTAGTGTGGAAAAACCACTTTTCGCACTTGTGTTAGTGTTGAAAAACCACTTTTCGCACTTGTGTTGGTGCAGGAAACCACTTTTGCACTTGTATTAGTGTGGAAAAAACACTTTTCGCACTTGTGTTAGTGTTGAAAAACCACTTTTCGCACTTGTGTTAGTGTTGAAAAACCACTTTTCGCACTTGTGTTAGTGTTGAAAAACCACTTTTCGCACTTGTGTTGGTGCAGGAAACCACTTTTGCAATTGTATTAGTGTGGAAAAAAACACTTTTCGCACTTTTGTTAGTGTTGAAAAACCACTTTTCGCACTTGTGTTAGTGTTGAAAAACCACTTTTCGTACTTGTGTTAGTGTTGAAAAACCACTTTTCACACTTGTGTTGGTGCAGGAAACCACTTTTGCACTTGTATTAGTGTGGAAAAACCACTTTTCGCACTTGTGTTAGTGTTGAAAAACCACTTTTCGCATTTGTGTTAGTGTTGAAAAACCACTTTTCGCACTTGTGTTGGTGCAGGAAACCACTTTTGCACTTGTATTAGTTTGGAAAAAACACTTTTTGCACTTGTGATAGTGTTGAAAAACCACTTTTTGCACTTGTGTTAGTGTTGAAAAACCACTTTTCGCACTTGTGTTAGTGTTGAAAAACCACTTTTCGCACTTGTGTTGGTGCAGGAAACCACTTTTGCACTTGTATTAGTGTGGAAAAAACACTTTTCGCACTTGTGTTAGTGTTGAAAAACCACTTTTCGCACTTGTGTTAGTGTTGAAAAACCACTTTTCGCACTTGTGTTGGTGCAGGAAACCACTTTTGCACTTGTATTAGTGTGGAAAAAACACTTTTCGCACTTGTGTTAGTGTTCAAAACCACTTTTCGCACTTGTGTTAGTGTTGAAAAACCACTTTTCGCACTTGTGTTAGTGTTGAAAAACCATTTTTCGCACTTGTTTTAGTGTTGAAAAACCACTTTTCGCACTTGTGTTAGTGTTGAAAAACCACTTTTCGCACTTGTGTTGGTGCAGGAAACCACTTTTGCACTTGTATTAGTGTGGAAAAAACACTTTTCGCACTTGTGTTAGTGTTGAAAAACCACTTTTCGCACTTATGTTAGTGTTGAAAAACCACTTTTCGCACTTGTGTTAGTGTTGAAAAACCACGTTTCGCACTTGTGTTGGTGCAGGAAACCTCTTTTGCACTTGTGTTAGTGTTGAAAAACCACTTTTCGCACTTGTGTTAGTGTTGAAAAACCACTTTTCGCACTTGTGTTAGTGTTGAAAAACCACTTTTCGCACTTGTGTTAGTGTTGAAAAACCACTTTTTGCACTTGTGTTGGTGCAGGAAACCACTTTTGCACTTGTATTAGTGTGGAAAAAACACTTTTCGCACTTTTGTTAGTGTTGAAAAAACTACTTTTCGTACTTGTGTTAGTGTTGAAAAACCACTTTTCACACTTGTGTTGGTGCAGGAAACCACTTTTGCACTTGTATTAGTGTGGAAAAACCACTTTTCGCACTTGTGTTAGTGTTGAAAACCACTTTTTGCACTTGTGATAGTGTTGAAAAACCACTTTTTGCACTTGTGTTAGTGTTGAAAAACCACTTTTCGCACTTGTGTTAGTGTTGAAAAACCACTTTTCGCACTTGTGTTGGTGCAGGAAACCACTTTTGCACTTGTATTAGTGTGGAAAAAAACACTTTTCGCACTTGTGTTAGTGTTGAAAAAACACTTTTCGCACTTGTGTTGGTGCAGGAAACCACTTTTGCACTTGTATTAGTGTGGAAAAAACACTTTTCGCACTTGTGTTAGTGTTGAAAAACCACTTTTCGCACTTGTGTTAGTGTTGAAAAACCACTTTTCGCACTTGTGTTAGTGTTGAAAAACCACTTTTCACACTTGTGTTGGTGCAGGAAACCACTTTTGCACTTGTATTAGTGTGGAAAAACCACTTTTCGCACTTGTGTTAGTGTTGAAAAACCACTTTTCGCACTTGTGTTAGTGTTGAAAAACCACTTTTCGCACTTGTGTTGGTGCAGGAAACCACTTTTGCACTTGTATTAGTGTGGAAAAAAACACTTTTCGCACTTTTGTTAGTGTTGAAAAACCACTTTTCGCACTTGTGTTAGTGTTGAAAAACTACTTTTCGTACTTGTGTTAGTGTTGAAAAACCACTTTTCACACTTGTGTTGGTGCAGGAAACCACTTTTGCACTTGTATTAGTGTGGAAAAACCACTTTTCGCACTTGTGTTAGTGTTGAAAAAACCACTTTTTGCACTTGTGATAGTGTTGAAAAACCACTTTTTGCACTTGTGTTAGTGTTGAAAAACCACTTTTCGCACTTGTGTTAGTGTTGAAAAACCACTTTTCGCACTTGTGTTGGTGCAGGAAACCACTTTTGCACTTGTATTAGTGTGGAAAAAACACTTTTCGCACTTGTGTTAGTGTTGAAAAAAACACTTTTCGCACTTGTGTTGGTGCAGGAAACCACTTTTGCACTTGTATTAGTGTGGAAAAAACACTTTTCGCACTTGTGTTAGTGTTGAAAAACCACTTTTCGCACTTGTGTTAGTGTTGAAAAACCACTTTTCGCACTTGTGTTGGTGCAGGAAACCACTTTTGCACTTGTATTAGTGTGGAAAAAACACTTTTCGCACTTGTGTTAGTGTTGAAAAACCACTTTTCGCACTTGTGTTAGTGTTGAAAAACCACTTTTCGCACTTGTGTTAGTGTTGAAAAACCACTTTTCGCACTTGTGTTGGTGCAGGAAACCACTTTTGCACTTGTATTGGTGTGGAAAAAACACTTTTCGCACTTGTGTTAGTGTTGAAAAACCACTTTTCGCACTTGTGTTAGGGTTGAAAAACCACTTTTCGCACTTGTGTTAGTGTTGAAAAAACACATTTCGCACTTGTGTTGGTGCAGGAAACCACTTTTGTACTTGTATTAGTGTGGAAAAACCACTTTTCGCACTTGTGTTAGTGTTGAAAAACCACTTTTCGCACTTGTGTTAGTAAAACCACTTTTCACACTTGTGTTAGTGTTGAAAAACCACTTTTCGCACTTGTGTTGGTGCAGGAAACCACTTTTGCACTTGTATTGGTGTGGAAAAAACACTTTTCGCACTTGTGTTAGTGTTGAAAAACCACTTTTCGCACTTGTGTTAGGGTTGAAAAACCACTTTTTGCACTTGTGTTAGTGTTGAAAAACCACTTTTCGCACTTGTGTTGGTGCAGGAAACCACTTTTGCACTTGTATTAATGTGGAAAAAACACATTTCGCACTTGTGTTAGTGTT